>NC_030821.1:79895457-80094753 GCF_001704415.2 Capra hircus | reverse complement strand
TGTGTGCCGCTCGCTGGCCAACACCGCACGGCAGCTGGAGCCAGGTGTCCCTTCAGCTGGGCAGGCACCCTGGCCAGGAGCGGGCACCCCCTTTCCGCACCCCACCTACGCTTCTCCTCAAGCATCTTGGGGTAGCGTCCTGCGGATCCCTTGGCCCGCTGACCCCGCCGTCCTCCGCACCTGAGGGTGGACAGCCGTGGCGGGTGGGAAGGAGGAGGGCACTGGACCACTGCGCTGCTGGTCTGCACGAGGCCCTGGCCAGCCTGCGCCTGCCACACCACCTTGCTTAGGTGACAGGTCTGCCAGTGTCAGAAGCTAAGCACTAAAGCTCAGCCGGCTCACAGGGCATCCACATCCGAGCCCAGAGTCACCACCTCCAGAAGGCTCCCCAGGCTCCCGGGTGTGAGCCTTGTCTGCCCATGCCCCGCTTGGAGCCCTGAGCACAGCCTCCTCCCACCTGTGCTTGTAGGTGTGTGTGAGTGAGTGTGAGAGCGTGAGAGTGTGTCAGTGTTCAGGGCGTGTGCCTCCTGATCTCTATGGCCGAGGCGTGCTCCTGCTGCGCCAGCCAGGCCCTGAGCTTGCTCTGGACACACGGAGTGGACAAAACGCCCTGCTCGCTGCCGAAGAGGACTCTGCCTGCTCAGAGGTGCGGCCACACCCCAAGCATGCTGGGCCAGCAGCCAGCGGGGTCCTGCCAGGCGGGGTCCGCTGGAGGGTGAGCAGGGCGACAGGGGTTGGGGGTAGGTGGGAGGGCTGCTCTGAGAGCTCATTTAGAGGGTCAGGATGAGAGCAGAGCTGGCTCCCAGGCGGGGGGGGGGGCATTTGAATCGGCAGCACCCCCTCCCTCTCGCCACTGCAGCTCAGCCGGGCTGTGCATGCCCCCACTGCCGCCCTGGAACCCCAGGGCCAGCAGAAGCCCCAAAGGTGGCCGGGCCTCAGCCAGCATGCGGGTGCGCTGCCAACCAGCCCAGGGAGACGTCCTCAGAGCCGGGTGCTGCAGACGCCCGTACCAGGGAGGGGGTGGTGGCCGTGCTCTGCCGTGCTCTGCGTTCCCATTTACATCTCTCCAGCGCAGTGCGCCAGCCTCCACCACTCACTTCCGGGGCCATAAAAGGAGCGGGCTGAGAATAGCTCGCTGTGACGCGGGGAGCTTTCCCACGCAGGTGCAGGCGGTGCCGCCGGCGGGCGGAAGGCAGGCTCTATCCAGCTCCACCCCGCGCACGGAAACGGTGGCAGCCAGCTGGTAGCAGAGGTCCAGGTCCCGCCTCCATTCTCCTCTTGCCTCTCCTTCCCTGCCCCTGGGGCCTGAGCCCCTGCCTTGAAGCCACCCGCCCCACGTGCACGTCTTGTCCACGACACCCCGGTCTGGCCGAGCCTCTCCTGAGCACGCACTGATCCATAGCGGCACGCCCCTGGCCGCCGAGGCTGGCATCCCCCCACTGCCGCCCTGGGGCGTGGTGCCTTCCTGTCCGCTGCAGGCCTCTCAGATGCCAGGCATGGCCACAGTGACCTTTGGCCCGATCTTCACCCAACCGTTCACGGGCGGCCGCTCAGCTGCGCCTCCCTGGGCTTCTGTCTTCCAGGGCGCCGTCCGTGCCCTCTGGCCCCGTGCCCGGCCATCACTGCCAGGCAGCTCTTACCAATTCTGAATAAAGGGTCTGTGCTGTTCGCGCGGACCCCATCCGCTGCACAGCCGGTCCACCTGCCAGGGCCTGCATCCTGGTTCGGGGTCTCCCTGGAAAAGAGGTCGACAGGAAGGCGTGTGGGAGACAGGCCTCAGTGCATGCCGAGCCCTCCCTGGCCTGGAACACAGCTGGGAGGTCACTGTCACCCATTTTACAGACGCGGGAGCTTGAGGTGCAGGGAGGGAAGGGGATGAGCTTGGGGAACCAGCTGGTGCCTCAGAGGCTTGGCTCCCTCAGGGTTGGGCAGAGTCTGGGATCTGGGGAGCAGATGCAGCCCCACCACTGCAGGGTCAGGACCCCCAAGTGTGCGCGCTCCCTCCCAGGCCCTGTTCCCCACCAGCTCAGCCTGGGACCCATCTGAGCCAGCCCATCACCAGAGCACGACTCATCCACCCAGCAGCTTACCGCCACTGCCCGTGTCTATCGCGGCAGGAGCAGCATGAGGAGCCGTCCATCTCAGCTGGCCCCAGCCCCTGCCGGGGAGCTGGGTGGAAGCAGGCCCTCCATCTACGCATCTAAGCACTGCCTGAGGAGCTGCGCCCCCTGAACTGGGCAGGCACCACTTTTCCTAGATAAACAAAATGCCATGTCAGGAGCCCGCAGGATCCCGAGTGTGTCCGCCTTGGAATAGGAGAGGTGAGCCTGGGGAGGCAGGGGAGGTGGCTTCCTGGAAGAGCCCTCCCAGACAGGCCTGCAGGCTTACCCCCACGGTTGGTCCTGGTGCGACCCTCAGCAGGAGGCATTCACTTAAGACCCATGGCCCAGCCTCTCTTTGCTTCTCACCCCTCGATGCTCCGGCCGACGTGCCCGCCTCATCGCTTATGCTGGCAAAATTGACGCGAAATCAAGGACTTCCTGCTCATGGCCCTGGCACAGGATGCCAAGTCTGTTCAAGATCAAGAAAAATAAGGATAATGTGAATGTTGAAATCTTTGATGCCAGCGAGATACGCTTTACACTTTGCCGTCATCACAAACAAGAGAAAGGCAGAGAAGCTGAAGCAGCACCTGCCCCCAGGTTTGGCCGGAAGGAGCTGAAATGAACCATTTACATGCTTGAACTGTATTAAAATTTTTAAAACTTCTCAAAAATATCCACAGCACAGTCCAGGCGTCTGAATTTCAAGATGTCCCTCTTATAAGTTGTGTAATGCATTGTCACACCACTCTCTCCATGAGCCAGCAACCACCATCACCATCACCAACACTACTATCACCATCAGCCATCACCACCACCTCTCACCATCACCGCCAATCATCGATCACCATCTCTACACTACCACATCACCATCATAACCATATAACCATCACCACCATCACCAACACCACGCAGTAACTATTCACCATCACCATCATCACCACCCTTACCATCACCACCAATTCCATCACCACCCAATTCCCTCATCACCATTCTACCACCACCACCATCACCATCATAAGCATCCACCACCATCACCAACACCACAGTACTATCACCATCACCATCATCAACCACCCTTACCGATCACCACACAGCCCCATCACTACATTCAGCACAATGCACCATTCAACCATCATCACCACCACCGCACATACCGACAATCCCATCACATCTCTACCACACACATCACCATCATACACCGTACCCCACCATTCATAACACCACCAGCCACCATCACCAATCATCACCTACACACCAGCTACCATTACCAAACACCAGATAGTGACTATACCATCATCACATCACCACACATCACCAATACGCCATCCATCAATCACACAAATCCAATCATCACATCTCTAACCACGCCACCCATCACCCATCCGCATATACCATCACCGACCATCACCACCACCAGTTACTATCACCATCACATGCATCACCAATCCCAGCCACACATCTCGACCACCACCCCACACCAGATCCTCATCACCATCTTACACCACCAGTCACCATCATAACATCACACACCACAGCATCACGAACACACCAGTACTATCACCATATACCACTACATCAGCATCACACTACACACCATCACCACCAATCCATAATTCAATTTTATCACCACCCCACCATCACCCCATGAACATGCACCACCATCACGAACACACACCAGGTAGCTTATCACCGATTCACCAATCAGCACTGATCCACCATCTCACCACCATCTACGCAGTCGACCACAGTACCATGCACGCATCACCACTACTAACCATCAGCACCAATCCATCACGCATCTTTATACCACCCACACATCACCATCCGCATCATACCATGCACACACCATGCACCATCAACCCCACACCGACATCACCATATACCATCACCTTACCTCCACTACTCATCAATAACCATCACCCCACCATCACCATCATACCATCACCACCATTCTATCATCACCATCATCTCGCCTCACAGTTCGAAGTCATCAGTTCAGTCCCTGTACAAAACACCATTGATCTGGTGCAGCTTAAACAAGACAGTTTCTTTTCTTTTCACAGATCTGGAGCTGGCAAACCAACCAGTGGTACTTTCCGGGCGTGTTCTACTTTAGTCTATCCAGGCTTCTAAGGAGAGTTCTCTTGCGTGTAGATGGGCGATCTCTGAAGTGTTTCTCACAACGGCTTTTTTGCTTGCGGTTTTGTGAGAAAGAGGGGAATTGAGAGCCATCATCCCTCTTCTGATACAGGCATTAGTCTATTGAAAAGGGCCCACCTCTTAGTGAATCACCTAACTCAGTTACCGTCCTTGAAAGCCTATGCTCTGAAACACTGTCGTTGCTGGGGCCTTCGTCATATGAATGGGGGAGGAGCCAGATAGTTCACATCACTACCCATCCCCAAATGGCACCACCAATTAAAACGACATCTTCACCACAGACCACACCACTTGAACCGTGGCATTCCTCAGTGCCGCCTGCACGCACACCAGGTGCCTCGTGCACGCATGACCTTTCATCCCATCGGTTCTTCCATCTGCGCGGAGGGGTGGCTCTAACATTATACCCAAGATTCAGCGTTGAAGCTTGGCAAGCCCTGCGGGCAGAAATTCATTCCCTCCGAACCAGTGGTGGGCGCTGGTCCCAGGGAGCAGCCCCAGAGGGAGAGCCCGGCAGAAACGGCATCCTAGTCTGAGACCTCATCTCCGAAGTCACACAGCATCACTGGGACTGCAGTGAGCTAGGCTGAGCCCGCTCAGGTTCACGGGGAGGTGGGGGGAGACGTCGCCTCTCGGGAAGAGTGGCAATGTGGCCGTCTCTGGAAAGTGGAACCCGCCTCCGTCCCCCTTCACTTCCATCTTCGCTCGCTGTGCTGTGACTTCACTCTTCGTCACAGCAAGGAGGGCCTGCCTGCTGTGGACGCCATGGGGACACAGGCTGCTCCGGGACCTCTCTGGGCTCCGTCCTCTCTGCTCCCCCCACGCTCAGATCTCTCGCCCTTGGCCACGGCTCCCATGTCCTCTCAGCCTGTTAACTCTGTGGCCCTGGACAGGAGGCCGTGTCAGCCTCACTGCAGCAGAGTCAGTGCTGAGACCGCCGGGGGACAGTCCTCCTTGGTGCCAGCTCAGGCAGACCCTGGGGTGGACACAGTGTGACCCTGCGGGGGAGGTAACTTGGAGAGGCGTGATCTCCACAGGCTCCTGCAGATGCCCCGCCCTGCAGGAGTGCACCCCTCCTCATGGGCGCTGTTCCTGGAGGGGTCGTCCAGGGGTTGTTCATTGTGCTTAAGGCCAGCTGCTTCAGTTGACGGGATAGCTGTAAATCCTCTAGGCAACGGGCATTGCTTTGCTCTGAAAATGGTATCTTGGTTGAAAGTAAGAAAGGCTCAGGAGTAAGAAAGGCACTTCTCAATGAAGTGGCCACTTGTCTTGATTAGCTCAGAAACATCCAGCTGTCTTGCTAAGCTGTTCATGCATCTGCCTAGCCACTCTGCCCCCATCCACCCATCCACCCATCAATCCACCTATCCATCCACCTACCTATCATCTGCCCACCCATCCGTCCATCCAGTCACCCATCCACCTACCTACCCATCCATCCACCTACATACCTATCTATCCATCCACCCTATCTATCCACCTGCTTGTCCATTTACCTATCTGTCCATCCGTCCATCCACCCACCCATCCACCTATCCATCCAGCCACCCCATGCATCCATCCATCCACCTACCTACCCATCTGTGCACTCATCCATCCATCCATCCACCCACCCATCCACCTACCTATCCATCTATTCATCCATCCATCCATCTATCCATCCATCCCCTCACCCATCCACCTACCTATCCATCCATCCATCCATCCATCCATCCATCTATCCATCCATCCCCTCACCCATCCACCTACCTATCCATCCATCCATCCATCCACCCATCCATCCATCTACCCACCCATCCACCTACCTATCCATCTATTCATCCATCCATCCATCTATCCATCCATCTACCCACCCATCCACCTACCTATCCATCTATCCATCCATCCACCTATCCATCCATCTACCCACACACCCACCCATCCATCCATCCCCTCACCCATCCACCTACCTATCCATCTATTTATCCATCCATCTGTCTATCCACACACCCACCCATCCATCCACCTACGTGTCCATCTCTCCACCCACCCATCTACCTGCCTGTCCATCTGTCCATCCATTCTTCCACCCATCCATCTTCTTAGCCATTACTCACCCACTTATTCTCTCGACAGCTGCATGGTCCAAGCACTGCCCTCTCACCTGGGCTTGGCTCAGGAAATAAACCACGACCCCTGCCCACTGGAAGCCCCTGGTGTGGAGGGGCATTCATCCATGTGACAGAGAAGCCCCAGCTTGCTTAGGGAGGCATGGGTAGAGGCGGAAGCACCTAGGAACAAAGGCGGCCCAGAGCAGGTGGCCATGTGCTCCGGCTGGGGGCTAGGATGGCGTCCCGAGGTGACCCCCAAGCGGCAGCAGGGCAGGAACCTGTCCCCTCCCTCCAGTGCAGAGTCACCAGGCCAACCAGGACTGGAGACCCAGAGCCAACTTTAAGCTGAAGTTCTAGTTCTCCTTGAACCGAATCCACTCCCTTCGCGGTGAATTTCCAATTTAAATACCCAAATTGTTTACTTGCTGAAATCAATTGACAAGGGACCAGCTTGTATTTGCGATTCAATTGACTATGATACACTGTATTACAATTACAGCTCGAATAGATTTCTTTTTAATTTATTTTCCTCTTAACGTTCTCCTCCGCCGGTAATTCTGAGACTAATGTCCTCGCGATCCTCATCCTTAGCTGCGGAAGGATAATGGACAGCTCTGGACAGAGGCCGTGCTGGGCGCTGCTGGCCCCCAGGGCTTTGGCCCCGCGGCCCTGTGGGCCTGTGTCCCTTTCAGACCGCCCAGGCTGGGCCCGGAACGTCCCACAAAAGGCGTCTCCCGTCATCGCCAGGATGGGAGCTCAGGATGGGGCACCCAGGAGCTGGAAGGTGCTCCCGCCCCCTCCCTCCGTCTTCGAGGGCCTTGCTCCTGCTGGGTACTCCTGAACAAACCTCTGTTGCCCTCTAGGCCTCAGTTTCCCCACCTGTGAGAGGCGCCCTCTCTCCCCACCTCTCCACCCCCACTGTCCCTGGCCTCCTCCTTTCTAGTCCTGACGCACAGTCACAGGCTCCAGGGGGACCATCCACTTGGGTCTGTCCTGGGGCCAACTTGGGGTGCATGTGGGCACCCCACTCTGCTTGCCAGGAGGGACATCGAAGCTCAGAGGGACCATGTGAGCTGTGAACTTGCCCAGTGGCCCCCCGCCTCCCTGGGCAGCACTGGAGCAGGGGTTGGATCTTCTCCCACTGGGCCACCGCCTGCCTGGGGACGCCTGCCTCTGCTTCCCCAGGGGGGCTGCTGGGGCAGGGGGAGCCTTCCCTGAGCCCCTCACTCACTCTGCGCTGGTTGACTGAGCCTGAACACCTGCACCCTGCCCTCGCTGGAGGGAGCTTCCCCAGGTGCCCAGGCAGCCAGGTGGTGGCCTGCTGGTGAGGCCGGCAGGGCCTGAGAGGCCGTCATCCCATGCTTAGTCACACATCGTGTCCGCTCTTTGTTACCCCATAGACTGCAGCCCGCCAGGCTCCCCTGTCCATGGGCTTCTCCAGGCAAGAACACTGCAGGGGTTGCCGTTTCCTTCTCCAGAGGATCTTCCTGACCCAGGGATTGAACCCGCATTCGCAGTAGGGTCTTTACCACTGAGCCACCTGGGAAGCTGCATGACCCCATGGCCACCCCCCCTTGAACATGCCAACACCCTCTGGGGGTGTCTCTGTGTGAGCGTGACTGTGTGTCCGACCTCAGAGCCTGGCGTGGGTGCATCCTGGCTCAGGCCAGCCCGCCCGACTGCAGCCCGGAGCACTTAGCTCCCTCCCTGTCCAGGCCTGTCTCTTACCTGTGATGTGCAGTGTGGATGAGGGACGTCCGCGTGGCCTTTCATGGGTGACAGATGCTGTCCGACCCTCACCTGCGCGTGCAGCGGGGCCTAGGCCCCTGCCTGAGACAGACACGGAGGTAAGGCTGGGGGCCCAGACCCGGCCTCTGGCCCCAGCACGCCCTCCACCCCTGCCGTCCTGGCGCTGGGGAGACAGACGGCTCCCCGGGCCTCGAGTCAGTTTGTTTGGCTGCTCTGGGAATGGAGGTGCCCGTAGATCAGGTCCCTATGGAAACCCAGCCCGACAGCCCCATTCTGCACTGCCTCTGTGGAGAAATTCTCACATGAGGGGGACTTCCTGCTCTTTTGGGGATATGTGAATCCTTGCAGAAGGCAGGATGCCGTTTCCATCAGGGAGCCACGTCTGTGAAAAGGAGAATTAGTAACAGAGAAGCAAGAAAGTGGGTGGGGAAGAGCGAGCCACGCTAAGCTTGGCCCTGGGAGGTCAGCCGCACAGGCTTCCAGAAAGGTCGAGTGTGGAGGGTGCCCAGCCTGCAGCCACAGACCTCGCTGGAGCTGCCACCAGCCGGGGTGGCGGAGCCCCTGGGCTGGGCAATCAGCTGGACGTGTGGGCCAGAGCAGCAGGGCCACAGCTGGGCATGGGGCAGGCTTGTGCCCAGTCACTGGGGTCTCTCTCCCCGGATAGGCCACCCTGAGGGAGACGGCGCCCCCATTGCACACAAACCCCAGTGAAAAGCTCAGTCTCACTTTGCTGGGGGCCCACCCTTGCTTGGCCCTCTGCCTGCTGACCCCTGGGGAGGAGGGTCAGTGTCATCTCAGTGCAGGTGGTCGGGGCCCGGCCGGGGGTGCTGACGGGCTCAGATCCAGCTCTCACATGCCAGCCTGGGAAAGTCATTCTCAACCGTAGCATCGTTCTCTGTAAAATGGGAAGACTTGCTCTGAAAGTGTTGAGCAGCTGACGTTGGCGCATCGAGGACTGTACTTGAATGTGGCCCTGGGCCAGAAAGTGAGTGCCCGTCACGGGGGTAGGTATGAGACCTCAGGCCTGGGAGACTGGCAGGGGGAGCCCAGATGCCTGCTCAGTGGGGATCAAAAGAGAATGCAAGGAAGGCCCCCCAGGGATAGGAGTGGCCCAGCTCGCTTAGGACTGTGGAAGTCCTCCTAAGATCATGCTTTGTTCCCGTGAGCTGGGGCCGGGAGGCCCCTTCTCTGTGCTTTCACCCCAGGCTGGGGGTGGGGGTGGCGATGGCCCCTGAGGGGAGCGCACAGTGCAGTGAGATGCCAGGGAACCTGGATTCAATTACGCACCAGGTGTTATGTATGTGGCGCCCCGTGAACGCATTGATCCCTCAGGGTGACAGATCGGTTATGAATCGGGTAATAGACCAGCTTGTAAATGAAATATATTGGATCGTGCAGGCGGCTGGGCTGGGTGTCAGCTTGAGGGGAATGGGGCAGATTTATGAGCCTGGAAGGACTTGTTTCAGGCTGGGTGGCTGGGGCACCGGCTGTTCACCCAGCACCATTTCCACTCCTGGACTCACACCCGGGCCCCAGGGACCTGGGAGGTCCCACGTCAGAGGGCTGCGTGTTCCAGGGACTTGCTGGGGGTCAGCTCACACCTAGAAGTCTGGTGGCACCATGATCCCACTGCTGCTGGGCAGGCCAGGATCAGAGAGGTCATGCGGGTTCCCTGTGTCACACAGCGAAGGGGCAGACAAGGACTTTGCAGCCAGGCTGACTTGCGCCCCTCTCTCTTCCTGGCCAGCTCTTCTGAGCTAGGTGAGCTCAATAGGCAGGAGCGGGGTCCCTCGGGGTGGGGGGGTCCCAGCTCAGCCCCAGTGCTTGGTCTCTGTGACCTTGGCCTTGGCATATTTCGGATCAGAAGAGGGACCCACACAGAGGGTCAGCGAGGAGAGACCCAGGAGCAGGGCTTGGCTTGCCTGAGGGCCTCACTCCCAGAGACACAAAGACTGGAGGCCCCTGGGGTCGGAGCTGGGGACAGGAAGTGGGGGGTGAGGCGGGTCACTGCTCCCTGCTGAGACGTTTCAGGTCACTTGGCTAACCGTGGCTGTTCCCCAGCTGTCTCCCCCTGACCAACCTCCCCAAGGGCGTGGAACCTTCTAGAGATAAGCAGAGCCAGCCAGGCTGCACGCAGGGAGGGGCTGAGTGCATGAATGGGGCGGGAGTCAGGGAAGGTCTCCATCTCTGGGATTGAGACCCGCCTGGGAGAGAAAAAAGGGGTCAGTGAGACCAGGGTCACAGTCTGAGTGGGACCAGGGTCAAGGCTCACTCTGCGTCCGTGATTGCAGCCCAGAGCACAGCACAAAGACAGAATGCAGGGTCCTGGGCCGCATGAGATTGGATTTCTAATTTCCTCGGTGCCCTTGCTCCACCTCTTAGCCAAATATTTGACTGAGACTATCGCGAGATGCACAGGACTTTCTGGATCTTCCCAGGCCCCTCTGGGACTAGAGCCCTGGGCCCCTCTCCCAGCTGAGGCCTGTGCGGCTGATGGAGGCTCCACGAGCATCTGTAATGAGCACCTCTGGCAGGGTGGGGGGCGCTGGGAGAGGAACGGGGGCCCATTCATCTCTCTTCATGTCTCTCCTTACAGCTCCACCAGCTTCTCAGCGATCTTTATGGGGTTCAATTATTATATCTTCAATTGATATGAGTGATCTCAATGGTTCTTAATGTTCCGTATTAAATCTCCCATGTAAAATATCTTTAACGTTCAGCAGGAAGCCCCTAGTCATTGCCAGCAATGCCGCGGCGGCGGCGGCGGAGGCCTTGGCGGGGCCACAGCCCCTCGGGGTGGCAGCTCAGTGTCCTCGGCCCTGGGCCCCTATGTCAGGGCAGGGGTCCCTCCTCAGCACTGCAGCTGGAGGAGTCTGTGATGAGACCTTCAGGGAGAACAGAGTTGAGGTGGGAAGTTGGGAGCAAAGCCACGGTGCTAGTTTGCTTGTCTCTGGCTGCCGCAAATCCCCACCAGCTTGGTGACTGGAGACAATGTCTGTCCATCTGCTGTGGCTCTGGAGGTCAGGGGTCCCTGATTCCTGAGCGAGTGGGTGTTCAGGGTCTGGCGTCCGGGCACTGGCAGGGCCGGGCCCTCAGAGGCTCTGGGACGTTTCCTTGCATCTTCCAGCTCCTGGGGGCCATGCACCCCTGGGCCTTTGTGGTGCCAGTCTGTCCCTGCTTGCCGTCACCCTGGCCCCTGCCTTCCCCTTGCAGGCCCTTGTGATTACAGGTTGGGGTGCTGGGTAGCCGGGCAATCACCTTTTTGAGCCTTCCCCACACAGCAGGCCAGGAGCTACTATGGGGCAGGACCCACGAGGCGCCTGCTGGTGGGGGCTCTGCCCTCTGGGTGAGGAGGCACCAGGGCTCACCGTCCTGTCTCCCTCTTCGTGGGCTGGGGCACTGCCCCTTCCCTGGGCCCAGCGCCTGTGGCTAAGGGCAGCTTCCCTCCTGAGATTCCTGGCCCATGAGCAACCCCAAGATGGACATCGAGGACCTCATCTTGGCAGCAGGCCCCGGACAGGCTCTGGCCCAGATGCCGCACACTCCGTCACCCCTCTCATAGCCCTGCTCTGCTGCACACAGCCCTGCCCTCTCAGTGTTCCACTGGGGTGCAGTCCCCTTGTACCCATTTCCAAGGGGGATCTCCTGTTCATGCTTCAAGATGTGGTCTTGGTGTCTCCTCTTCCAGGAAGTCTTTCCAGATTGTGCCCACCCTACGCAGCTCCTCCCACCCCTTGCGGTGGGTGGGGGGGTTTGTGGGGCTTCCTGTGAGCTTCAGCCCTTGCCCAAGCCTGCTTTCCCTACCCTGAGCAGCTGCCTGACCTTTTCTGGGGTGGGGGTGCTTTACCTGGTCCAGGTGGGCTGTTGCAGGCAAAGGGCATCCTGCCTGCATGGCCCCTTTCTCTCATGTGTCATCGATACTTCCCATCACTCTCCTGTCTTCTTGGAACAACTTCAGGGTTTATTGAATCTGGAAAGAAAGGAGCGAGAGAAGGAGAGAGCTATGTGCCTTGCACAAATCTGTGGTTCTGACAGTTTTATTAAATAATGGGGCGGTCTGGTAACGCTGTAAAATAAGGCTCCGGGGGAGGAGGCAGGGGCCAGGCTGGAGACGTGGAAGGAGGAGTCTGGCCGCTTCCAGAGTCGCTCCTGGGGCTCCTTCATCAGTGGGAGGTGTGGATTCACCCAGGTCTCCCGCTTGGCACCTGGGTGACCACGAGCATCGCCTGGTCCTCCAAGGCCTGGAGCCTCCCTCCTCTCTTTTTGGGCTGGGTGCCCGCTGTGCTCCTGGCCTGCTGCCCAGGGTCCCTGAGAAGTGCCGGGAAGGTGTGTGACTTGCAGCCTCTCACGGGAAGGAGCGCAGGGCAGGCCGAGGGGAGAAGGAGGAGGAGCTCGCATGTCCAGGGGCTCCGCTGTGTGCCCGAAGCCAGCCACTGGGCAGTTGTGACCAGGAGCCCCTGGAGGCAGGGCCGCCCCCAGCTCCTGGGAGAACGGGCAGAGTCCAGGCGGGGCGGCTCTGCTCAGGTGGTTGCTGGTGGAGCCGGCTGCGTGGTGTGTCTGTCTCGGCTTCCGTGGCCCTGCCTGGGGAAAGCAAGGCTGAGACATGCGGGGTCTGGGCCTGAGTCCAGGACACTGGCTGCCTGTACCCAGGAACCCGGGTAAAGCCGAGCCAAGCTCCCACCTTGAGGGCTGCCTGAAGTTGAGATAGACGAGCACCAGCATAGAAGGTTCTGGATCAAAGAACCCGGCCCATGGGGAGCCTGTGCCAGTGGCACAAGGTGCCATGTGATGCTTTCCTGGGCCATGGTAATGTGTACACAGGATGCCCAGTCTCTACACTGGTCCTCACCCCAAGCCAGTGAAGCAGGGGAGCAGCCCCAGTTAGCGGCCCAGAGAGGTTAGGACACTTTCCTGGGACCACACAGCTCGGGAGAGTCAGAGCCTGGGCAGAGGCAGAGCCCACGGCCTCTCAGCTGGCAGTGCCCCTCTGGTGCCTGCAGCACCATCCACACCTCCCAGGGCCCCCCGCCCTCCACCCGGCACCACGAGCCCTCGGCTGGCAGGAGCATCGTTTGCTTCCTGCCTTGGCCAGCACCATCCGTCACGGCACCTCAGGCTTCTGACGCTGGTCCCCGGGCGGGGGAGGCAGAGACAAACCAATGGGGCATTGCGGACTCTAGCAGCAGCCTGGGTATGTTGTCCATAAACCGGAAATAATTGATCTACAGGCTGGCAAGACAGCCAGCAGAATACAAAGGCATTTATGGCTTTTCTGCTTAATAACCCTCAACTCTTCTGGGCAGCTGAGGGGACCTGGGCTCTGACTTGGTCTTTGCAGATGGGTGGAGTCCCAGGGGTCCGGGAGGGGTTGGGGGAGGGGGATGGTGGGCCCCTCCTCCAGGAGCCCCAGGCCCCTGAGAGGCCAAGGCAGGATCTGCGTCGTATGTACGTTGGGGACTGGGGTCACGGAGGTCAGCTCACCCCATCCATGGGCTGTGCAGGCAAGTTTCCACTGAGTTACAGCTGAAAAAAAACCAAAAAAATTGAAACAGAATAATGGTCAGTAGGAAGTGATTTCCTCATTCCCCTGACATGCAGGCAGCTCCTCAGTGTGGGGATGGGTCTGGACTGTGGCTCTGTGGAGACGGAGCTGAGCATTTGGGGTGCTTCCAATGGGGAACTGGGGCCCTGCCAGAGGGGACCCGGGAAGGTGGCTCCCCATGCGTCTGCCTCGGTTTCTGCTTCCTCCTCCGGGGCCTGCCTCTGGGTTTCTTCCCCTCCCACTTGCTCGCTCCCGTGTGAGTCTCCATCCTCACTTCTCTGCTCCAGAGCCCAGGGAGCGTTGAGGAGCCTGACGTCCGCACCCCCACCGAGGGCCTGCCGTCCTGTCTGGGGCTTTGGGCCCAGCCCCCTGGGTCCCTCGTTAAGCCACTCAGCAAACACGCACTTGCCCCTTTCTCAGGTGGGCCCTGTGTGGGAGGAGGAGGCTCCCTGGGGAAATCAGACACAGCCCCCAGGAAAAGCCCCAAGGGGCAGAGCCAGGGAAGGCAGGGCAAGGAGCCCCAAGGCAGGGGATTCCAGGTGGAGAAACCAAGCGGAGGCCCGGGGGCTCCCTTCTGCTTCTTTAGAGCCCGACTCCCCCAGCCCACCGTCAGACACCAAGGCCACTGGACCTGGGTGTGTGGGTTGGCACTTGTGGAAGGGAGACGGCCCCCCTCCTGGGCCCACCTCCCGGGATAACTTTGTGTCTGTCTATCGAGACCTGCTCCCCTGCCCCGGGCCTCCAGGGAGGGGCGCTCTGTGCTGCTGTGGGGACCAGGAGCTCTGCCTCCCTGCTAGGCTGACCTCCCACCTCTGACCCCTGACATGCTGGAGCAATGCCAGATGGACAAGTTACCCATGTGGCAAAGACCTGAGAAAAGTAAGTTGAACACATCTTTGAGGAACTCCTTTCCCCCACCCCCATGCTGGCTCCCTCCCTCAGGCTGTCTTCTCTAAATAGACCAAAACATGGTAATTTTATGAACAAATCAAGCCATGCATTATACATTTTTATGTTCTTAAGTTAACAAAGTGACTTTGAATCTATAAAAGGCACCAAAGTAAGTATTCCATTTATTTTTGCCTCCTGAATGGCCCTCTCATCCCTTGCCTTCCCCCTACCCTTGGTGGCCCTGGCTGGCACTCAAGGCCCTGGGACTCAAGCACTCAAGGCCCACAAGGTTCAATCACCTCCATCAAGTCCCACGTCCCCAAGTCCCCACATGAGTCTTGCCAATCCCTCTCCTCCTCAGATATCTGACACCTCTGGGTCCTCTCAAAGTGCGCCTCACCTGCCCTTCGTTCAGCTGGTGAACTCCTCCCCATCCTTCAAAACCCAGCTCAAATGACCCTTCCTCTGTGATATCTCCTGTTAGGACACTGACAAGTACCCACCATCCCTTCTTGAAGCCAAAAGGATAGCTAAGACTGCTGGACCTGCAGAAGTGCAGACTGGGAAGGGAGGAGTTGGGGGCCAGGGGTGAGGGATCAGGGCTGTCTGCAGAGGCTCATCATGAGCGGAGGTGGAGGGACAGACTGCAGCCTGGGTGTAAGGGGCTGCCCTGGGGTGGAGGGGTGGGGTGGCTGGAATGTCCAGGCACGGCCGGGGCCTGGAGTGGTCAGCTGAGAAGAGGTCATGGACACCCCATGCTATCGTGACAGCATCCTGTCACCACCGAACAGGTCCCGTCTTTGGCCTGAGTGCCAGTCCACGCAGACCTGACTGGCCTGAGCCCGGCCCTGTGGGCCTCCATGGGTGTGCATGACGTTAGAGGCCTGGCTGGGTGACCGTGGCCAACGCTGTCCTTCTCTGCGTGGCCCCAGTGGGACAGCGTGTGGCTTGGAGTTCACAGGCCAGCTATGCCCTGCTGAGCGAGTGGCCCTGGGCAGGACAGGCTCTCAGACCTAAGGCTGTGGGTGCCCGGGGGTGATGGTGCCTTGGGGGGACGCAAGGGGGTTAGTTCTGTGAGCCGAGGTCGTACTCGGGGCTGGCACCAGCCAGGCCACTGGACGCTCACTCTTGTTTTGCTCTGACTCCTGCCAGAAAGTGAAGTCATAAGCCCAGCGGCGCGGTGTGATCACCCCGCGTCCAGGAGTCTGGGGCAAACGTCATCCCTTTGACCTCTGAGTGGAAGCATTTTTGCTAATGGGGGTGCTGATGGCAGGTGGTGTCTGGAGAGGAGGCCAGGTCTCCAGCCATCTGGGATGGGGCCGGTGTGCGAGCGGGGTGAATGGCGGGTCACCAGGCTGCAGGCATCTGCTGCCTTGCGAGCCGGGCGCCAGCTGACAGAGCATGGGCAGCTGCGCTCTCCCAGCCCAGGCTGGCGCAGGCCAGCGGGAGGGCAGCTCAGGGCGGGACGGGTGACCGGGGCCAGCCCTCCCACCAGGACCAGGCCCTGAGCGTGGCTCCTGGGGGCCTGCCCTGGTGCGTGTGCGCGCGAACATGCTTGCACATGTGTGTGAGTGAGCATGTGTGCACATATACGTGTGGCTCTGTGTGCATGTGCACATGGGAGTCTGCACGTGAGCGTGGGTGTGCGTGCCCATGAGTGTACATTCAGTTAACCTGCTTGGTGCGGACGTGTGGTTCTCCCTGCCCGGAACAGCACAGCACCCACTCCGCCCCGACCGCAGCCGTGGTCCAGCTTCGTCTGGAGTCTTCAGCGACCGCTTCAGTGGGAGGCAGGGCCATGACAGGAGCCTGCAGGTTGATCTTCCCGGGGCGGGGTGGCCTCGTCGCCTCTCCTGGAGCAAGGCTGGGCCAGGAGAGGGTTAGAACAGGGACACTGAAGGCCTGTGGGGGCCCGTCCCCATCCCTTCTTACCCCCAGCCCCCAACCCAGAGGAGACGAGGAGGAGCCTGGTCTTCCAGTGGGCAGGGTCTGCGAGGGGAGACCCCCCTGCCCTGATCAGGCCTCCGGGGCGTGGGGAGGGGCCTTTAACTTTCAGCCGGCCATCAGCCGCAAGTCCTAAGCTGGGTGAGGGTCCTGGCGCAAACCCAGCCAAGCGCTGTGGGCCCTTTGCTGTCCCCTCGGGGAGCCCTCATGGCGGGAGGGCCTGGGCACCGTCTCCAGGGTCCTTGGCCCGACACTGGCCGCAGCACACGTTGCGTCCTGCAGCTGTGTGGGGAGCTGCTGAGGGGTGAGTGCTTTGCTGAGTCCATGCTCTCACTGGCTGCGGATGAGCTGCAGGGTGGACACGGCGGGGTGGGGATGCCTCCAGGCTGCTCCCTGCACAGGGCTTGGTCCAGGGCCCCCGTGGTCCAACTCAGGCAGCCTCTGCCCCAGCCTCTTGCTAAGCGCCAGTTTTAGCCCCTTTCTGGAGACGCACCCCGGGACGAGCCTGACGCAGGCCCGCTGTGTCTGACTGCCTTCTGGAAACCCAGCCTGGCTGTCTCTGGTTCCTGGGTCTGCATCCCAACGTTAGTATTTTTTTCTCTGTGAAAGACTTTATTTACTTGCTAAAAATACTCTCTCCCTATGCCCCTAAGGAAGCTTTAGTAAATAATTGCTCCCACCTCCCAACAGAGAGCTGACCCCCAGCCACCCTGGGGAGACGCAGTGGACCCTAGCCAGCCCTGGGGGAGCCCAGCAGCTGGCATAGGGAAGGAACAGATGGAGGCTGGGCCAGGCAGAGGCTGCCTGAGCTGGGGATGGGCTCACTCAGCCCCCACACTGTAGGACCTGGGTCACCCCTGGGAGTCAGGCCCCAGAGTGGAAGGGACTATGAAAGTGCCCAGCCCAACCCCACCAGATGGCCCAGTCCCTCTCCCAGGCCTCCAGGTTAAACCCTCTTGAGGATGGGGCCTCCCAGCTCCCCCACCCCCGCCCCCTACAGCTGCTGGTGTTAATCCTGTGGCTCCCCCCGGGGTCCCTGCCCATGTGCGGACTCTGCCCTCCTGGAACCGCAGGCAGCAGGAGCTCCCTGGCCTGGCCAGCACTGCCCCAAGGGCCTGTGCCCCTGGAGGGTGACCACGTGAGGGGCCGAGCCATCTGCCTTTCCTGTGCGGGAGGCAGGGAGCCCGGCTCCATCTCTGGTGCAGAGCTGTGAGCCCATTCGGGAAACTGTCAATGAGCAGGCAGCCACAACCTCAGGGCGCAGAGATCCCCAGGAGCCCGTTGTCCCGCACGCCGGGAACAGGAGGAGGGCACCCCTGCCTCTGCGGAGTGTGCTGGCAGAGGGCGGAGGGTCTGCAGAGCTCTTCAGGCTGGGCCGCTGGGCACTGGGGAGCCCGGGCTGGGTTGCGGTTCCCTGCCTGGCCCACCAGTCCTTCCGATAGTTCCCCCTGGCTGGGGCTCTCTTCCTTTTGCCAGAATCCTGGGGACCAGCACCCTCGCCCACCCCCATGCCAGAAACACCCACCCAGGGTGACACCATCCCTGCTGCGCTGTGTCTGAGTACCCCCTCCACATCCACCCTGGGTCCAGGACGGTTCAAGAGCCTCCCTCTGAGACTCAGTTTTCACCTGCTGTGTGCAGGGTACGCGCTGGGTGACAACCAGCCCCATCAGCAGAGCCCACCTGGATGGCAGCAGACAAGGAGACAGGGGTGCTGGGCTGGGCACAGAAAGGGGGGCTCAGTGGGGAAGAGGAGGTGGAGCCTACTCCCCCAGCCTGCGGACTCCCTGGGGTGGGGCAGTCACAGAGGAAGCTCCCGAGGGGGAGAGGTGGGCTCCTGAAGGTCTGAGGAGGCTTTCAGAGCCCAGGCTTGTGGGTGGGCGGCAGAGTGGGGGATGGGGAGGGGTAGCCTGATAGTGACTCTGGTTCTGGGGTTTAGGGGAATGGGGGCGCCTCAGGTGGAGAAAGGGCAGCTGTTGGGTCAGGAGAACCTTGCTCACATCCTGGCTCTGCAGCTGTCAGTGGTCGGCTTGAGCCCTGGTCCCCCTGGACACCTCCTCACTTTCCTCTCCTGTGAAGTGGGCTCCTTGGGCTGTTGCTCACCTGATGGAGTTGGGGAGGTGCTGGTGTGGGTGAGCTGGGGCTCTGCTGACCTGGGGCTCCCTGCTCCTTCTCCTCCAGGGAGGGTGGGGCACAGAGGCAAGGCAGGCCTTCAGCCCAGACCGGCAGTGGGATTTATTTGTTCAATCATCCGTTCATTCTTTTATTAATTCATTCATTTAAAAATCTCGACTGAGCATCTTTTGTCTGTGGTATGGTGCCCTAGGTCCTGGGTTTCCTCCCCCTACTGCAAGAAAGAGGCAAGAAGATGGACAAAAAGCAAGCCATCGAAGCGGTGCTGGGAATACAGGAGTGGGTGAGAGATGCTTGGTGGGAGGACCATGCTACCACAGGTCTCAGGAGGCTTCTCTGAGGAGGGAGGATCATGCTACCACGGGTCTCAGGAGGCTTCTCTGAGGAGGGAGGATCATGCTACCACGGTCTCAGGAGGCTTCTCTGAGGAGGGAGGATCATGCTACCACGGGTCTCAGGAGGCTTCTCTGAGGAGGGAGGACCATGCTACCACGGGTCTCAGGAGGCTTCTCTGAGGAGGGACTCCTGGAGCTGGGTCCTGAATCCAGGCCTGTGAGGCTCTGGTGGGCTGGGCAGCTGCAGGACTCACTGGGATGACGACGATGGTGGTGATGCGGGTGATGTCGACGACGGTGGTGATGGAGATGGAGATGATGGTGATGGTACTGATGAGGCTGATGATGGATGTAACAGTGGTGACGATGATAGCGTGAATGGTGATGGGTACGGTGATGAATATCAGGGTGATGATGATGAGAATGGTGAGAGTTAACATTCATTGACCTTAAATTAACGGTGGCTCCGGAGAAGGCAGTGGCACCCCACTCCAGTATTCTTGCCTGGAAAATCCCATGGATGGAGGAGTCTGGTAGGCTGCAGTCCATGGGGTCGCTAAGAGTCGGACACGACTGAGCGACTTCACTTTCACTTTTCACTTTCATGCATTGGAGAAGGAAATGGCAACCCACTCCAGTGTTCTTGCCTGGAGAATCCCAGGGACGGCCGAGCCTGATGGGCTGCCGTCTATGGGGTCACACCGAGTCGGACACGACTGAAGCAACTTAGCAGCAGCAGCAGCAAACGGTGGCTCCAACACTTTCCGATGCATTATTAACTCATGTAATCCACACAATGAGACAGATGCTAGTATCTATCCATTTTACAGATAAAGAGACTGGGATCCAGAAATGGGCAGTCACTTGCTCATGCATGGTTCCGTGACTTCTAGCAGTGTTTGAGTTGGAGTTTGAACTCAGGAGACTGACCTCGAAACACCTGCTTTTAACCTAAACTTCTGATAAACCACAGCTGCTCACTTGCCTCCCGAGCTTGTTCTCCAGGAACGCCACCCCCAGCGGCCTATCTGTGCCCTCCTTGTCATTACTGGGAATGGCTAGATTCATCTTTGTCAAGCTTGCACTTTCTCCCAAAGTTTGAATTAACCTCGACATTAATTTGCTGATGGAGGGCCTGCAGTAGGTCGTATAGCATGAGCACCTGTGATATTCTAATACATTTCCAAGGAAATTATTGTAATATGCTAAATGGGAGATTTAAAGGTTACTTGTTCCCCTGCAATCTATGAACTGTTTTATGAAAAAGTCATAACTGAAATAATTGAAGTGTCAGAAATGAAAAAAAAAAAAGGATAAGAGCCAACCAACAATTCTGTTATCACTTACCCAGCATCCTGATTTTAGGTGGTATTTTGGCAACTCACCATCTTTGAATATTGCTCTGGACAGCAAGAAAGGGCAAGAGGGAGGGACTTCAGGATCACAAGTAGCACACCTAGGGGCTAGTTACCTGGGCTGAGCCTCTGGCTTAATTCAGAGAGTGGGTTCCCCATCCCCAGAGGTGTGCAGCACCCCACGCGTGTCCTCCTGGATTAGATGCTGTTGCAAGATCCATTGTCTTCTATGGTTGATGACCCAGGTGTTGACTTAAAAAATAGCCGCAACCTAAAAGTTGAGCGTCAGGTTTTATTCGGTGGGAATTTTTAGGACTTCAAACCTGGGAGACAGCATCTCAAGTGACCCTGAGAGAATCGCTGTGAGGAGGAGGCGGGGGAGGAGTCGGTTTACATAGAAGTTTTCAACAAAGGGCAGGTACTGTGAACATCAAAAGTATTTTGTGAATTAAAGAGAACTCGACATCGCCAGTTAAGGAGTTTAGCGCTTTTCTGTGCCTGGGAAGGTGCAAGAGTCTGAGCTCACTGAAATCGGTCCGCTCATACGCATCTCCACCACCCGGGGCCAACATCCTGTGCCTTTTCACATCCTGAGTTCCCCAGGGCTCACCATAGGAGTGGCTGCAGCCTGGCAGCTGCTGGATCATGCAAGTAGCATTCCCTTCTGGAGGAATCCACATTTGGAGGACCGCAGTCCTTGATGACGCTGACATCCTTGTTTACTATACGGCAGGAAATACTCCACTTCCCCCTGGAGGGCCCCAAGCTTCCTCCCAACCCTGAGTTTCTGAGATTCTCAGAACTTAGGTCCAGTCCAGAGAAGCAAAGTCGCTTCCCCAGGGCTACAGAGCTAATTCCAAACTGGAGTGCGGACACCGAAAAGTCAGTCCTGGGTTGTGGACAGAGTTCAGGGAGAGAAGCGGGCAAGGGTTGTGGTGGGTGGGGTGACGATGTGAGTGGGGGTCAGATGTGGATGGAGAGAGTGGGGACAAATGTTGAGTGCCCAGTCAAGTTGCGTGTGTGTTTAAGCTTTGAAGAGTGAGCTCTGCAATGCACGGGGATGAATAATACATCGAAGGAACATTAAGTGGCGTCAAAGCCAGAGATGATCTCTGGACAGGAGCCCAGACTCTATTAACAGCCTGGCTTGGCCTGTGAGCCCAGTGGCCTGCAGGAGTGTCCAGGCCTGGGCACAGCACCCTGACCTGAGGCTCGGCCTCCGAGCCAGCACTCCAGGTTGGTGGAGGAGGCCGTCACTGGGTGTCATATTAGCTGATTCTGGGGCCCCTACCTAATCCCCATTGCCAGAGAGTACACCACTGGGGGGGCTTTGCAGGAGGGGCTGTGGGGTAAGTGCTCCCCTCCACAGCCCTGTCTGCGAGCTCTTCCAACCTAGGGCTCAGTGTTGCCCAAGGATCTGGTTAACAGGCAGTTTTTCACCAGGCGAGCCTGGGTGAGCCCGAGGCTCCCAGGTGACGCTGGCCATCTGGTCCTTAGGCTGCCCGCCACCTAGTCAGCTGATGAGGGGCCCAACGGGTGGTACGGTTTTTCCTGACTCTCTGCCATGTTAGACTGCAGAGCGTGGGCAGTTTCTAAAGCTGGGAAGAGCGGGCTCGGGTTTTAGGCGTCTGGGATTTGCAACATGGAGTCTGAGACTGGCTTTTGCTTGGAGGGGCTTGCAGAGAGCCAGGGGCTGGAGCTGTAGGTAGCAGCCCAGCCTCTCCTACTGTGTGTCTTGGGGCAAGTGAATTACCCTCCCTGCACCACCCCTGTCTCATTTGCGCAGTGCGTGTAATACCCAACTGCAGTATCACCTGATACTATAGTGTAGTAATACCTGAGCACAGTCAACGCGTGGAGAAATAAATGACTATGAGAAAGTTCCTGGGAACACAACGGTGAGGCGGAGATGAGAAAGCTGCCTAAGGCTGCATTAGGAAGCGCTCGAGGGAGGGCCTAGCAGGAAACGAGTGCAGAGCCTGGCACTGGGCCGGGTGTCCAGGTGGCGTCTGGGCATGGCGGGAAGGCTGCTCTGGAGCTAGGGGAGCCCCCACGTCAACTCCCACACCCCGCAGCCTTTCTGCACAGGAGGGGCTGCCTCCTGGGTGCTGGGCCCCTGGGCTGGGCTTGGGAAGCGAAGAGCTCAGGGCCCACCATTTCAGGCTCACGCCTGGTCTCCCCACTGCTCTCGGGGAAGCCCTACAGTGGGTGGATGGAGGGCACATGTGCCCTGGAGTCTCCACAGATATGTACATAACCAAAATACTTTTCTTTTACCTGGAATGCTTGTGTTCTGGCTACAGGGGAAAGATTTTTTTTCCTTCTCCATAAATAAATGGAAGCTGTGAAACTTAACGCAGTGAGAAGAGCTGGGGTATTTTCTTTGGCTAAACCCTGGGGCGTCCCAGCTGGAGGGCTGCTGGGAACCTCCAGAAGATGCAGGTTGGAGAAAAGAAAAGGGAACCTCCTGAGGACTGGACTCAGCGATGTTTAGGGTCACCTGGTAGCCATACTCTCCGCGGGGAGACCCCTCCCGTCCACACTGGCAGGTTCAGGGAAGTTCCCTGCCCCACAGCCTGAGAAGGCCTGGCCCTGTCCAGCAGCCCCCCTCCTCTGTCTGAGCTGCTGTTTCTCCTGAGTGGCTGGATTCTCTTGACAACAGCCCAGAAGTCACCTCCCCCAGGGACCGAAGGACCCAAAGGGCTACCAGTTGTTCAGTCGCTCAGTCGTGTCTGACTCTTTGCTACCCCATGGACTGCGGCACGCAAGCTTCCCAGTCCTTCACTGTCTCCTGGAGTTTGTTCAAACTCATGTCCATCCAACTGTCTTGTTCTCTGTCACCCACTTGTCACAGAGACTCCACATTCACCCTTGAAGGTCCGGAGTCCACAGGCCCCTGGTCCGAGAGGCTGCCCCTCCCCCGACCTGTGAGCGTTTGCTGGTTTCCATTCCACGGTCTATTTCCCCCCGGCCAGACTGTGAGCTTCACGGGGCAGGTCTCCATGCTGTTGCCTGAAGGGGGCTTGTCCAGAAGACGAGTGCGCGATGAAGTGAGTGAAGGGGTCAGTGGACAGGACCCCCTGGATGGGGAGATTTCTGCCAGCCCCACAATACCCTCAGCCTGTGCTTGGTAGGGGAGGGGTGGCACGGACCCCCGGGACTCAGGAATCTGGGTGTTGGGGTGGGGAGGGCCCAGGGCAGCTTTTCTGAGCTGACTGTCCCCTGTCTCCCTGAACCTGCAGAGCCGCCTCCCCCCGACCCCGTGCCCAGCCCAACCCCTCCGTCCAGTGGCACAGTGCTCCTGACGGACAGGATGCTGAACCAGCGGGACTGGGAGGTGTTCCCATCTCCTGGCAATATCCCCCTCACCAGGCAGGCCCCCAGGCCTCTTCATGTGCAGCAGCCTGAGGCAGGACACCATGCCCCCCGCTGAGTTAGGGGTCCCGATGTAAGCCTGGCCCAGCTGGGGGGCAGGTCACGGGGATGGGAAGGCCCTTGGGAAGCCCCTACCCTGTTGCACCTGGGGCCCAGCCCCAGCCTGGAAATGGCCGCTGAGCTGTGGCCAGTGTGAAGGTGGTGAGCGTACCAGCCGGGAGCTCACCCGCTGGTCCATCTTACAAGCAAGTCAAGACGGGGCTACCAGGACAAGGCCACATCCAGTGAGGACTCAGGCCCCACAGCCTGTGGGCCACCAGTCACTGCCCTCTGAGCTTGGGGTCAGACACGGCCCCGCAGAAAACTTCAGGATCTGGAGCAGGCACAGCCCCTCCTAGTGTTCTTCGGGTGGCCTGTGGTCAGGCCTGCTTCCTGGATGAAGCACATGGGGAGTTTCCTGTGGGAGGGGCTGAGCCTGAACCAGGGAAATTTTGGGGTAAAAGCATCGGGAGGGGCGCGGGGAGCAGCGGTGGAGGGGGTGGTGGGCCCTTCATGGAGAAGGCAGATCCTTGTGACGGACCCCTCTGCTGGGTCCTGAGGCTGGCCCTCCACTGCCCCCCGCAGAGCACAGCAGGCCAAGGCTTGGCCCCCTGCCTGTAATCTCGGGGCCAGATCTGTGTGCTGTGCAGGGCTGGGTGGACCGGGGGTTGAACCGGGTTTGGCTGTGTGAGTGTGGCCTGAGCCACGTCCATGGCTCAGAGCATCAGCTTCCCATCCTACAGTGAGCGGTGTGTTGGCTGTCTGCTGTGTGACAAGTTCCCAGGTGCACGTGGGTTAGATGGCCAGCAGTTACCCCCTCACGGTGTCGGCAGGAGCCCAGGTGCCCGGGCCCGTCACGAGGTGGTTGTTGAGCTGTGGGCTGGGGCTGTGGTCTCCTCTGAGGGCTGGATAGTGGGCGGGGGAGAGGGGGTTGGGGGCTGGACCGTGGGAGACCTCCAAGCTCCCTTGAGTCGTGTTGGAGGGGTCAGTCCCTTGTCATGGGAGCCTCTGCCCGCGCTGCCTCCCAACAGGACAGGGGCTTCCCACGAAGAGCTAGAGAGAGCAATCTCAGAAGGGACGCCCCATCTCCTCTGCCCGTTCTGTTCCTTACAACTGTGGGGGGTCCTGCCTCGCAGAGGGAGGGGCGGCTCAGGCCATGGGCCCCAGGAGCAGCTGCCACTGCGGGGGGCCGTCCTCCCCGGGCAGCCGTGGTGATTAAGGATCGTGCTTCCATGAGCTGGTCAGAGCGCCGGGTGCGCAGCAAAGCGAGGTGGCTGCTTCCGGAGCCTGGTTGGCCCCTTGCCACATCATGGCCTAATTCTTCAGCGGTGATGCCTCTGACGACTTTCCGAGATCGCGCTGGTGCTGCGGAGACCATCGCGCTGAATGCAATGAGGATCCCGCAGCCAAAATATGAGGAGACCAGGGTTTGCTGGGCAGGAGGCAGGGGAGGCACTCTGGCTCTGGTGCCCGTGCCCCCCGAAACTGTCCACCTGCGGGGGACCGTTCCCTGCTCAGAGTCCCTCCGCTGTGTTCAGACTGAATCAGGCAATTAACCCCGCGCTCAGAGCTCCCCGGCCGTGAATCGAGCGCGGGCGAGCGGGTGTGTGGCGCCTTTAAATAAGCCTTATGTAACGAGGCGTCGTCGGAGCAGCTGACTCTCCGCACACGGGCCTCTTTTAAAATAGATTCTTGTCTTTATATAGCTGAATGCTTCTTGCTTCTGGCTCTGCCATCTTACAGAGGCGCTGATGTAGGTCAGATATTGCTTGGTGAGAATTAATTAATCTATAATTTTATCAAAGGAGGGGGAAAAACAAGTAAGGAAGCTCTTGAGTAACAAGTGAGTAAGCTCTCAGTGTGCTTGGCACAGCCTGGGAACCAGCGTTCCAGAGTGAAGCTCTGGGAAGGAGCCACCAGCATAGGGCTGCTCTTCCTAAGACTGGCCCTGGCCTGGCCCGCATGGGTCTCTACGGGAACACCAGATTTGGGGTCCAGTCCGAGCTCCATTCTCACCCCTGGGCAGCTTGAGACTCAGCTGGGGCGTCAGGCCTGGCAGCCTGCCCCAGGCCGGCAGGGTGGTCATCTCCAGACCGGCTCCACGTCAGCGGTAACCAGAGGCCTGGGCCCCTGCCTCAGCCCTGGGTCCCTGTTCCCGCTGCCCTTCCTCCCTTCGGAGGCTCCCCGGGGCCTGTGTCCAGCCAGGCCTCTCCAGAACCCACCTCCAGCCGCCGCCCTCTGCCCGGGGGTCACCGTCACCCGAGCTCAGCGTGGGAAACCCTGAGCTCCGGAGCGTTTCCCATGGACTCTGCGTCGGCTGCTGGCTGCTCTGCCCCAGAGGCTTGGGGCTTGGCCGCTGGCCCCTCCCCTCTGTCTGTTGGCAGATGCCATCCACCCCGTCTTCAGAGGAGACTGGAGTCCAGCCCTGCCAGGTGTCCACGTGGCCCCTCTGGTCTCCCGACACTGTGGGTTCTCAGAGCTCCCCAGGGTCCCACCAGCATCCGGGTCAGATCACGTCCCCGTGTCCAGAACCCAGTGGCCCCCGAAGTCCTGGCAGCACCTCCTCCCCCCTCCCCCACCGCCATCCCCCTCCCACTTTTCCATGTGTGTCCCCAGGTGGGGACAGCCCGGCTCCCAGGACAAGAGGCACCGCCCGTGGAAATCCCACCAGCTCGCCTGCACTCAGCACTGAAGCTCCCTTTGCCCTGTCCTCACCAGAGGGTCTCCCCGAAACGTCATCCTTTCACAGCCGAGCCCAAGGATGTGCCCACGGGGCCGCCAGTTCCAGCCAGGACCAGAGCCTCTGCTACTGCTCAAGGCGGCGCGAATGTGGGCTGGACCCAAGTCAGGGGCGTCCTGCACAGCCCAGTCCAGGAGGGGTCAACCATCCGCCTGAGCTGCAGGGGGAGGAGGGCGGAGCCGGGCACTGGCCCCGCCCCCCCGAGGGGTCTCCACCCCCTCCGGACCTGTGGAGCCCCTCCAGGTGGCTCTGACGCTCCCATGGGAGAGGCTGTCTGTGCTTCCCCACCGAGCTGTCCTGGCCCCCGCCCCCTGCCTGGATCCAGGAAGACGTACTTCAGAGTGAGCACCTGGTCTCCACTGAAAGACCCCCCTCGTCTGGGGTCAGAGGAGTCAGGGCCTCTCACGGCAGTGCCCTGGTCCTCCCCCAGGTCCCCTGGGCTCAGCCTGTCACCTGCACTGAGACCAGCTTGCGGAAACTCTGGGTCCTGGGTCCTGGAGGTTGGAGGCTGGAAATGGGGTGCAGACACGCAGTGTCTAGACCAGCCCGCCCTGTGCTCGGTGCCCACGGCCTCATTAACCCTCGCAGTCCTGCAGAGCGGCCCCGGCAGTCACCCCCTCTCACAGCTGAGAAAATGGAGGCCCAGAGAGGCGTGAGGGGCTACCCTAGGCTTTGGGAGAGGTTGGACTGGCTGATCGGTGCCTTAGCACCTGCTGTGTGTGAGGTTCTTACATCCTGATGCCTCATTCAATCTGGGTTCCATCCTGGGGCCTCAGATACGGTGGGTAATGCACTTGCTTGGGTGTGTCTCCAGGTGTGAGTTTTGTGGGGGTGGGAGTAGCCAGATACTGGCCTTGTTCTCCAGTGGGAGACTGGCAAGCACAACAGCTTCTTGTGGGGAGACGCCTGGGTGCTAGTGGAGCAGAGAGGAGGGCTCCTGGCAGGCTGCCTGGAGGAAGTGACCTCCGAACAGAATCTTGGGAAGTGGGCAGTGGGTAGATATGGGGAATGTGAGTGTATTGGAGGGAGAAAAGGGGCCAGGAGGCTGACAGCACTGGGTCAAACTCTGCCACAGTGATGACTGAGTGCTGGGATTTGAATCCGGACAGTCTGATCCCAACGTCCGGGGGGCTAGCAGCCCCACCTTCAAAGGAGGAAAAGGAGGTTCTGAGAGGGGTGGACTGGACCCCATCGCTGAGTAAGGCTCATGGTATAAGACTTTCCCTGTGAGAATTAAATCAGACTAGAAACAGCTCAGCGTTAAAAACACAAAAGCATGGCTCCCCTGCTGTCCTAAGCCCACTCAGGGAGTGTGGGGAGTGGCCCCCAGCTCCTGCACAGAGACATCGCCGTGAATGCAATTAATCACTTTTCAATTAGTATTCCGGCGCTTTGTGGGGACGTGAAGCAGGCCAGCTCCAGAAGGCAGTAGGCTTCAGATGCGGTTATGAATGTTGGGGGCAGAAACAGAGCCTGGGAGCCAGGCTGGCAGCCCCCAAAGAGGGGCTGAGAGTGCAGCAGAGACAGGGCAGAGAGCAGGGAGGGGCAGCCCCCTGCAAGCACGCTGCAGACGGGCCCCACGAGTGTTCCTGCTGCGGACTGTCCCTGGCAGGGATGCGGGTTTGTAGGTGGCTCTCCAGGCAGGTTTAGCATCTCTGAAAGGCTGTTGGGGTGAGATAGCTGTTGATGGCCTGGCCCCACCGCTGCTGGGCGCTGCGTTTGGTGCTGCATCATGGAGCCAGCCAAGGGAGGCGGGTCTGGAGACCCCATGTTACCAGCGATGCAGAGCCGGGTCCACTCTGCTGGGGCAGTTTGGTCCTGGGTGAGAAAGGGCACCTGTAAGTGCAGGCAGTGGGGCGGGCAGGCCGGGTGTAGCTGGGAGTCTGGTGGTGGCCTGTCCCGGCTGGCTGTGTGACCGCAGGCCGTCCCTCAGCCTCTCTGGGCCTGTTCGTTTGCAAAAGAGGGATGAGGCCTCCCTGGCTGATGAAGAGCAAAGTGGGAGCCTCCTGTGGCACCAGGTACAGAGCAGGCTCTGACAAGCTCGTACATTTCTCCGAGGGAGTGCCTTTTCCTGTGTCCCCGAAGCTCTGGGTGGCATGTTGTGGAGGACATGGTCATGACTCTGGTGGCATTTTGGACCAGGCTGTGTGAAGGATCTCTGTTCTGAGGATCAACCTGAGCACCGAAGAACTGATGCATTTGAATTGTGGTGCTGGAGAAGACCCTTGAGAGTCCCTTGAACAGCAAGGAGAACAAACCAGTCAATCCTAAAGGAAATCAACTCTGAATATTCATTGGAAGGACTGATGCTGAAGCTAAAGCTCCAATACTTTGGCCATGTGACAAAAAGAACTGACTCATTGGAAAAGACCCTGATGATGGGAAAGAGTGAAGGCAGGAGGAGAAGGGGACGACAGAGGATGAGATGGGGGGATGGCATCACCGACTCAATGGGCATGAGTTCGAGCAAACTCTGGGAGATAGTGAAGGACAGGGAAGCCTGGTGTGTTGCAGTCCATGGGGTCACAAAGAATCGGACACAGCTTAGTGACTGGACAACAACAGTTCAGTTCAGCTCAGTTCAGTCACTCAGTCGTGTCCGACTCTTTGTGACCCCATGATTCGCAGCACGCCAGGCCTCTCTGTCCATCACCAACTCCCGGAGTTCACCCAAACTCATGTGCATCAAGTTGGTGATGCCATCCAGCCATCTCATCCTCTGTCGTCCCCTTCTCCTCCTGCCCCCAATCCCTCCCAGCATCAGGGTCTTTTCCAATGAGTCAACTCTTCGCATCAGGTGGCCAAAGTATTGGAGTTTCAGCCTCACCATCAGTCCTTCCAATGAATACCCAGGACTGATCTCCTTTAGGATGGACTGGTTGGATCTCCTTGCATTTCAAGGGACTCTCAAGAGTCTTCTCCAACACCACAGTTCAAAAACATCAGTTCTTCGGCACTCAGCTTTCTTCACAGTCCAACTCTCACATCCATGCATGACCACTGGAAAAACCATAGCCTTGACTAGATGGACCTTTGCTGGCAAAGTAATGTCTCTGCTTTTTAATATGCTATCTAGGTTGGTCATAACTTTCCTTCCAAGGAGTAAGCGTCTTTTAATTTCATGGCTGCAGTCACCATCTGCAGTGATTTTGGAGCCCAAGAAAATAAAGTCTCTCCCTGTTTCCATTGTTCCCCATTTTTGCCATGAAGTGATGGGACCAGATGCCATGATCTTCGTTTTCTGAATGTTGAGCTTTAAGCCAACTTTTCTACTCTCCTCTTTCACTTTCATCAAGAGGCTTTTTAGTTCCTCTTCACTTTCTGCCATAAGGGTGGTGTCATCTGCATATCTGAGCTTATTGATGTTTCTCCCGGCAATCTTGATTCCAGCTTGTGCTTCTTCCAGCCCAGCATTTCTCATGATGTACTCTGCATACAAGTTAAATAAGCAGGGTGACAATATACAGCCTTGATGTACTCCTTTTCCTCTTTGGAACCAGTCTGTTGTTCCATGTCCAGTTCTAACTGTTGCTTCCTGACCTGCATATAGGTTTCTCAAGAGGCAGGTTAGGTGGTCTGGTATTCCCATCTCTTTCAGAATTTTCCACGGTTTATTGTGATCCACACAGTCAAAGGCTTTGGCATAGTCAATAAAGCAGAAATAGATATTTTTTTCTGGAACTCTCTTGCTTTACCAATGATCCAGCGGATGTTGGCAATTTGATCTCTGGTTCCTCTGCCTTTTCTAAAACAAGCTTAAACATCTGGAAGTTCATGGTTCACATATTGCTGAAGCCTGGCTTGGAAAATTTTAAGCATTACTTTACTAGCGTGTGAGATGAGTGCAATTGTGCGGTAGTTTGAGCCTTTCTTTGGGACTGGAATGAAAACTGACCTTTTCCAGTCCTGTGGCCACTGCTGAGTTTTCCAAATTTGCTGGCATATTGAGTGCAGCACTTTCACAGCATCATCTTTCATGATTTGAGATAGCTCCACTGGAATTCCATCACCTCCACTAGCTTTGTTCGTAGTGATGCTTTCTAAGGCACTTGACTTCACATTCCAAGATCTCTGGCTTTAGGTGAGTGATCACACCATCGTAATTAACTGGGTTGTGAAGCTCTTTTTTGTACAGTTCTTCTGTGTATTTTTGCCACCGCTTCTTAATATCTTCTGCTTCTGTTAGGTCCATACCACTTCTGTCCTTTATTGAGCCCATCTTTGCATAAAATGTTCCCTTGGTATCTGTAATTTTCTTGAAGAGATCTCTAGTCTTTCCTGTTCTGTTGTTTTCCTCTATTTCTTTGCATTGATCGCTGAGGAAGGCTTTCTTATCTCTCCTTGCTATTCTTTGGAACTCTGCATTCAGATGCTTATATCTTTCCTTTTCTCCTTTGCTTTTTGCTTCTCTTCATTTCACAGCTGTTTGTAAGGCCTCCCCAGACAGCCATTTTGCTTTTTTGCATTTCTTTTCCATGGGGATGATCTTGATCCCTGTCTCCTGTACAATGTCATGAACCTCCGTCCATAGTTCATCAGGCACTCTGTCTATCAGATCGAGTCCCTTAAATCTATTTCTTGCTTTCATTGTATAATCATAAGGGATTTGATCGAGGTCATACCTGAATGGTCTAGTGCTTTTCCCTACTTTCTTCAATTTAAGTCTGAATTTGGCAATAAGGAGTTCATGATCTGAGCCACAGTCAGCTCCCGGTCTTGTTTTTGCTGACTGTATAGAGCTTCTCCATGTTTGGCTGCAAAGACTGTAATCAATCTGATTTCAGTGTTGACCATCTGGTGATGTCCATGTGTAGAGTCTCCTCTTGTGTTGTTGGAAGAGGGTGTTTGCTATGACCAGTGCGTTCTCTTGGCAAAACTCTATTAGCCTTTGCCCTGCTTCATTCTGTATTCCAAGGCCAAATTTGCCTGTTACTCCAGGTGTTTCTTGACTTCCTACTTTTGCATTCCAGTCCCCTATAATGAAAAGGACATCTTTTTTGGGTGTTAGTTCTAAGAGGTCTTGTAGGTCTTCATAGAACCATTCAGCTTCAGCTTCTTCAGTGTTACTAGTTGGGCAACAGCAACCCTTCAAACCAGTATGCAGAAGCGCAACAATGAGTGAATAAGCCCCTGCCCAGCGCTGCTGATGGCTTGGAATTGGGGTACGAGTCTCCTCTGTCTGGGGGCCATGCTCATGCAGGGGGGAGAGAGTGCAGCTCCTGGGTGTCCAGCTCGGGGTGGCCTCCCTGCACCCGATGACTGTCAGCACCTCCTGAGGCTGTTTCCTGCCCTTAATGATGGTCAGGCTGCACCAGGGGGCCCTGCCCATGGGGTGTCCTGGACCGGATGGCATCCCCTCAAGATTCATGTTGCAACTTGAACCCCCAGGACCTCAGAATGTGACTGTATTTGGAAACAGGGTCTTTGCAGGAATAATTAGATGAGATGAGGTCACACTGTGGCAGAGTCAGCCCTCATCCAGCATGACTGGGGTCCTTCCGAGAAGGGAAATTTGAACATAGACATGCTCGCCCCTTGAACACAGAGACCAGGTAAGGCTTCTCCAAGCCAGGGAAGGCCAAGGATGCCGCCACCCCCGGAAGCTGGGGGAGAGGCCTGGGCACTTCTCCCCCTAGGCCTTGGAAGGAATCAGCCCTGCCCACACCTTGATCTCAGGTGTCCTGGCCTCCAGGGCCCTGAGACCATAGACGTCCATTGCCTAAGCTGCCCCTTGGGTGGGGCTTAGTTACGACTGCCCTGGGAGACTGAGATGATGTGAGCTGGCCTCAGAGATCCGGTGGGGAGGGAGGTGAGGAGGGGGGAAGGCCTTGGAGGCAGAGTGGCTCCTAGAAATCAGACATGTCCAGCAAGAAGTGCTTCCATTTGGGTGAGACGAAGCTCCAGCCTGCCACTGGCCTGGGACCAGCCCTCGGAAGCAGGATTGGCAGAGGCAAACCCTTGGTTTACCAGCACTCCCGGTAGCTGGGAGTGGGGGCAGGGCGTGGCCCCCCAGCCAGTCTGGTTCCTCTCCCCATGGCCTGTGGTGACCGACCCAGGCCGGTCGGTCAAGTTTCCCGCTATTTTAGGAGTGTGCGGAGGCCCGTGTGGCAAAGGGCCGGTGGGTCCCCACCTCAGAGCTCCTTGCACGTGTGTGTTCCGAGGGTGGCGTCTGATCTTTTGTTCCAATAACTCCCTTCATCGACCACGTTCCAGAACCGCTGACAAGTCGTGTGGTCCTCTCCGCTGGGATGCCCGGGCCAGATGCATCTCCTGCCCTCCCCAGTCCCCGGAGCTCAGCCCGACTCTCCACGTTAATTTCCTCATTGCCAGGAATCGGTTTGTAAACAGCAGAGGAGACGTCAAGGTCTTCGTCTTCTTAAGGGGACTCTTTATTCCCCACAGAAATTCTGATCAGGGAGCTGGGCAGTGTCCCCGCTGAATCGCATCCAACAGCACGCTCACGTCTCAATTATTAATTCTTTTATAAATAACTTGATCTTCATCACAGCCGCATATTTTTCATGATAACTGTTATATTATTTAGATGTCAACGGCTCTGTGTTAATTGCAGCTGCCAGCAGGAGCTGTCAGCGGCAGAGAGCGTTGGACTCTCTCGTCTAGGTTCAAGGTGAGAACGGCCTTGGAAATCCTTTCTCCTCCTGCCTGGCCCCTGTTCTTTGCCCCCGGTACCCGCTTCTGGGTGGGCCAGCCATGGACAGTCAGCTGGCACCAGGCAGTGAGGAGGAGTGTCTTGCAGGGCTGGGCCTCGCTCTGCTGGGCGGTGGGGCTGCAGGGGGCTGCTGGATCTTTACCTTCGGGTTTGTGGGAAGTGGGTGCCCTCTCGCTACGAGGACACGGCCTGTGGGTGGGGGGAATCTCTCCCTCTCACCCGCCATCCTCGTGGGCGGGCTGTAACTGGTCCCAGCCCACCCCCTTGTCCCCACGCCGTCCTCTCCATCACCAGAAGGATCTGTGAGCTCCGCCATCCTGGGCGCCAGCCACCAGCCACACGTGCCTCCTTAAATTGAAATTAATTCATTTTAAATTGCATTCGGAAGGGGGCAGTTGACACGCGAGGCCTGCATTCTGGCTCCATCCTTCCTTCGTGTGTCCGCTCTGACCCCTCCTCTCTCCCTGGTCATTTCCTCTAATATAAGCCGCGGCCCAGTGTAATGACCAGCTCAGCTGTCATAAGAGCCACCACACTGGGCGGTGGAAACACAGAAACTTGCCGTCTCCCTGTTCTGAGGCTGGAAGTCCAAGATCGCGCTGTCGGCAGGGCTGAGAGCCCCTGACACCACTCCTTTTGGTGTGCAGATGACCGTCTCCTCCCTGAGTCCTTAGGCATCAGCCCCATATGTCCTGATCTCCTCTAACAAGGACGGCGGTCAGACTGGGTTAGTGCTGCCCTCATGCGCTGGCTTCCCTTAATTCCCGTGTCCACACACCGTCCCCTGCTGAGGTCCTGGGGTCAGGGCTTCAGCACAGGAATTTCGCTGGACCTGGGTGATCTTTGTGAGGAGGTGTTTCAGCCCTCAGCAGTCACGTGGCACCGTTTACAGAGCAGTGGCCCCACTTACCTGTAAGGAGGTAAGTGACCAGAGCAGGCAGGGCTGTCTCTAAAGCGGGTGCTGTTTCCAGTGAGCTCCCTGCCTCCCTAAACCAGAAGCCCCAGGAAGTCACTGCATGGCCCTGGGCCTGTTTGCGCACCTGTAAAGTGGACACATCATTAGTTTTGTTCTGGGGAGTAAATGAATGACTCACTCATTCATTCGAGGAGGTTCTGTTGAAGGGTGATTGGCTTAGGTGTCTGTCCTTCCTGTCGGCTCCTTCCTCCCTCATTAGTTCTGTAAATAGAGTCCTTGTGATGTACGTGACTATCTTGGCTGCAGGTACCACAGGGCAGGCGGGGAGAGGGCAGGATGGTCAGGGGTTCTGCCCTCCAGGGATTCAGGGCTGAACCAAAGAGACAAGTGGGTACATAGTGACTAGGAGGGTGGAGGTTAGTGCCCAGCAATCAGTTTTCACAGAAGCCAGGACACAAACAGACGCTTCCCAGAGGACTCCCCTTTATGCAGAATCCAGGCCTCCCTCTGCCCACGACATGCTGAATGTCACTGGCGGTCACTCTGTGGGCCTGAGATGAGACTTTGAGGAGGAGGGTAAACCAGCCACTCTTGATTCCTCAGCTGGCATGACCCCGGCCCTGGGGCAGCTTCTGGATGCCTGCAGGCCCCCCTGGCCTCCCCTCCCTCTGCAGAGCCTTCCAGGCCCCCCCCCCCCCCCGCCGCCTTGCCCTCCCAAGTCATTTAAATAAATTTGCATACATTGTTTCCGATGAACCTTGATTGTTTCAGGAGCCAGACAATCTGAATCATAAGTATATTCACTCTCCCAGCCTTTTATTGAAGAATTCCATAAATATCCCACCTGTTAGCTCCCAGCTAGCTTTGTCCTGCCCCCTTTCCTCCTTTTAATTTCCCATTATCATGCCACCAATGAGGGTGGGGGCTTCTATTTTTATTTCTCATTTCTGGCTTAGCAGCTTCCCTTCTGGGTGAATTCTGGCTTGGTGCCAGGCTTTGATGGCCCCTGGAAAAGAAGGGGGCTGGCTGGTGACATCTTGACGCCCCCTCCGATGACAGGTGTCTCCCCTGGGCAGCTGGCAGGCCTGTTCCGAGCCCTCCTTGAGAGCAGGGATGGAGGGACCGCGTGAGTCAGCTGCCTGCTTACTGGGTCCAACAGGCCTCTGGTCTGGTGCTGCCACTGGTGAGAAAACTGAGGCTTGAAGCCCACCCTCCTGGAACCCCAGGCTATGGCTGCAGAGCTGTGGCCACCTCCCTGCACCATGAGCTCCAGGGAAGGGAAAACAAGGGTGCTCACCTCAGCTAGGAGGGGCTGCCCCTGGTGCTGGACGGGGGCTGGGCCAGGCGAAAAGTTTCACAGGACGTGCCCACAGGGGCCACGGCCTCCAGGGAGTGCTGGGGGAGAGGCTGCCTACGTGGCGCCCCAGCTGCACCACTCTCAGAGGCTCCCTACTGCCAGCAAAGCCTCTCCTCCCCACTCAGCGACCAAGGCCTTCCCCTGGGCTCCTCTCTGCCCCACGGGGCTCCCGATGTGGACACTGAGTGGGGCTGGCCCCTGCAGAGTACCGCAGGGAGCTGGCATCCCGGCATCTTCAATTCTCTCCCCGACCCTACGGTGTGCATGCTGTTGTCCCCATTGTACAGAGGAGAAAGCTGTGGCTCAAAGAGGCACTGGGCTCGGCCAGGGTCACACAGCTAGAGGGTGGCAGGGCTGCAGGTGTATCTGAACCTGGAGACCGTGTGCTGGCCACACCCTCACATGCGTCTGTCAAGACCCTGATGGCCCTGCACAGCCCAGTGCACAGAGGGTGCTCAGTTCACACTTACTGACACACATACTTGTGTGATCAGTGCTCACAGGGCTTGTGCCTGGGTGTGGGTGACGGGGCGGAGTGGAGCCTGCGGGTCTGGACCCCTCCTGTCTGAAGGGCCGGCCCCACGTCCTCCCCTCCCACCCCGGCTTGAATGGATCTCCCCGCGTCTGTTCATTCATGGGTTCCTGTCCTGCAAGCATCTGTCACACTTTGTGCAGGTCGGGAAGGGAGGTGCTGTGTCCCACAGAGGGCCGAGGCCTGATGCTGCCCGAGCTGGGGACGCAGAGCCAGGCTCAGACAGGGGCTTGCCCCGTGGACAGAGGGGCCTGGGAAGGAGGCCAGGCTGTCCCTTGCCGCCTACTCCTGCTCTGAGGGACTGCCTGGGAGCAGCGTGTGAGCATTCACTGAACACGCCTTAGCATTGTTATTGTGTCCCTGGCAGGTGGATGTGGGCTTCGGATGCTGAGATCTGGGGCAGCTCGCTGGCTGACCAGGAGGTCACGTCCTGCTGCGGGCTGCAAGAGGCAGGACTCAGATGGGCTCCCCTTGGGGGCCCCAGGCTGCTAGGTCTGGAACTTTGGAGCCTTGAAGGAACTCAGGACTGAGGTGTCACTCTCCTTCCCTGGATCCTCCAGAGTCTGTCCTTGCCTGCTGACCTTGGACGTTCACTTGGGTTTTCCTTATAATTTCTGTGAATGTATCTGTGTGGCAGGATGGCCTGATTCATTCTGTCCTAAAAAAAAAAACAACAACAAAAATTGGTGCTAAAATATACGTGACATAGGTCTTCCCTGGTAGTTCAGATGGTAAAGAGTCTGCCTGCAATGCAAGAGACCTGGGTTCAATCCCGGTGTCGGGAAGATCCCCTGGAGAGGGAAATGGCAACCCACTCCAGTATTCTTGCCTGGAGAATCCCACGGACAGAGGAGCTTGGTGGGCCACAGTCCACGGGGTCTCAAGAGTTGGACACGACTGAGTGACTAACGCTTTCGCTTCACTTCTCATACATGACACAAAACTTGTATGCTTATCATGTTTAAGCGTGCACTTAACACACTCAAACACCAACACCATGAATACAATATGAGGTGTGCTCACGCTGCTGTGCAGCCCTCGCAACCATGACCGCCCTCCTCAGAGCTCTTTGCACTTTTGCAAAGTGAAACTCTGTCCCCCTTTACACTGACTCCCCAGCCCGCTCACCCAGCCCTGCCACCCACCGTTCTCCTCTGTCTCTGAATGTGACTGCTCCAGGGATCTCACGGAAGTGGAATCGAGCAGTGTTTGTCCTTTTGTGACTGTCTTATTTCACTTAACATAATGTCCTCAGGGCTTCCCTTGTGGCTCAGCTGGTAAAGAATCTGCCTGCAATGTGGGGAACCTGGGTTTGATCCCTGGGTTGGGAAGATCCCCTGGAGGAGAGAAAGGCTACCCACTCCAGTATTCTGGCTTAGAGAATGTCCTCAAGGCTCGTCCATATTCTAACAGGTGTTGGAGCGTCCGTCCCTTTCAAGGCTGAGTAATATTCCATTGTGTTTATCCATCCATCCGTCAGTAGACACGTGGCTTGCTTCCATCTTATAATTATCATGTGTGATGCTGCTATGAACGCGAGTATACACATCTGTCTTCAAAGCCCTGTTCTCCCATCTTTAGGATATTTACTCAGGAGTGGGATTGCTGAATCACATGGCCATTCTATGTTTAAGTGTTTGAGGAACCTCTGTGCTGTTTTCCACAGTGGCCGCCCCCTTTCATGTTCCCACCAAAGTGAACAAGCATTCCAATTTCTCCACATCCTCGCCAACCCCAGTTGTTTTGTTTTCAGACATTTTCTTCATAGTAGCCATTTTGATGGGTGTGAGACAGCCCCTCACTGTGGGGTGATTTGATCCGTGTTGCTGCGCACGTCTCCCTGAGCTGATGGCCATTTGCATATCTTCCTGGGGAACTGCGGGTTCAGACCTTCTGCCCAGTCCCTAACCGGTCATTTGTTTCTGGTTGAGTTGCAGTGGCTGGTGTCTTGGGTCCACTCTGTGAAGGTCAGCCAGGATGGAATGATGGACACCAGGCACATAGTGAGCTTGGGAGTGCTGGAGGAGGCAGTGACTGGAAGTGGGAGAGGCTGAGTCGGGGGCCATTGTTGATGAAGCTGATGGAGGGGGAGGTGATGGTAGCAGGGCTACAGTTGATCAAGATGCACCCTGATTCACAGAGAAGAATTGATTCCACCACCCAATTCCTGGTTTCACAGAAGCTTCAGAGGGGGTGTGAGTATGGGATTAAGGGCCTTGCAGCTGTCCTCAAGGCAAGGGGACAGAGTGGCGAGCAGGGAGGTAGGGAGAGAGGAAATATTTGTTGAGCGATGGCCTTAAAGAGTTGATCCCTCTGGCTTGGGAAGAAATTACAATCTATCCTATCAAGTGTCGTTACTGACTGAGGCTGGGACCGAATCTGACATTCATCCGCCTGCACTTGACATTAAAGAACAATCCAGCAACGGGATTTGCATAAGTCTCTGGGGGGAGAGGCAGCTGGGGAAAAACCAATAAGACTTGGGAGGGAGGCTCTTGGGGACCCCCCACCATCCCCGCACGACATCCTCTCCTGCAGGAGTGGCCGAGGTGGCGGCGTCAGGCATCCAGGGAGCCTCTGGAAACGGCACAGGGTGTCCAGAGGCTGGGGAAGCGGAGTCACCCCCTGGTGCTGGAGCCGGGACTGGGCCCCCCGACAGTGTGGCAGGGGAGCTGTCCCCTCAGCTGGGCGTGGAGGCCCAGGCCCTGCTCTAGAGTGCTCAGTCCGAGGGCGGGCAGACCCGTGGGCTCCCTGGGTCCCGCACAGGGTGGCCCAGGGCAGGGGCTGCTGGTATGATGGTGGGATGAGAGCGCTGGCACCTGCCTCCTGGACCCCTGCTGCCTGTCAGCCCGGGCCCTCCTCTGTGGAGCACAGCGCCCTCTGCCCGCTCCCTCCCTTGAATTTACAATTTCCGATCGTGTGGGTCTGCCCTTTCCCTCCATGCCCAGATTGGGGGTGCTCAGAGGCAGGGCCAGGAGCCTCTTCTGTTCCTGCCTGTCCCCCAGTATGACAGAGACCCCTGGGGAGGGGGCCGCTCCTCCCGGCCACACAGACTGGACCCCAGAGGCTCTGCCCCTGCCTCACCATGGGTGACCCCCACCTCCACTGGCTGGGCTATGTGGGCAGGGCCATGCCATTACGCTCTCCCCAGAATCGAAGGCTCGCCTGCGCGTTTCTGTGGCAGCTCCGAACACAGCAGTGTGACCACTTTATAAAGCAGGAGGCGCAATGGCCACTATCGATCAGGGGCCTCTGGGCTGCACTGGGCAGAAGAAAGTCAATTTTCCCCTTGAGTTCAGCTCAGCAAACATTTATTGAGTGCCTACTACAGCCAGGCCTGTGCTGGGTGCAGGGGGCGCTGGGCAGGAATCCAAAGCCTTCCTCGCCACTCTCCACCCACTGTCCATTCATCCGTCCATCCATCCATCCGGGAAGGCCGCATGGAGCTGGCATCCTGCAGATTTCATCTCCCCAAATCCTCCCACCCACCCGCTGGGGCTTGGGGAACTGGGAGGATCTGCCAAGACCAGGCAGCGAGAAAGACATGTCCTAAGCCTCAGCCAGCAGGGGCGGGGAAGGCAGTGCTGTTCACGCAGCACCAGGCCCTGCCGTGGGGTCCCCGGGGGCAGGGACGTCTGGCAGGGGGACTGGGACCCAGGGCCCCTGCGTTCTGTGATCCAAGCTGCAGGGAGCCTCTGCCTCTCTGGCCTTGCTCGTCTCGATGATAAACACAATGGCTGATATTTTGGGCACCGAGGGAGTCAGGCTCTGCGTGGCAGGAAGGCCCGCATCTTGGCCACGTTACTGGTGGGGGGACTGGGCACCCCTAGACCACATGGCCAGGAAGGCGTGGACAGAGAAGACTCGTGACTGGGCTCACCCATGGGCGCTGGGCACACAGCAAGTGTCAACTACACGCTAACGACCATACTGCTCTCTCCCAGGAGCACTTTCAGCCCGAGGGCAGGACACAGCTCCTCTGAGCCCCTGTCTGCTCATCTGCTAAAGGGCTAATAGGTGGACACTGCCGTTGGTGAAGTTGCCCAGGCCCGCCTGTCTCCCTGATTCAGGGTATGTGCATTCCCAGGACCCGGAGGAAGAAGACTGGCCAGAAGGACCCTTCCTGGCCTGTGCACATCTGGGGCCACTGGGCCGTGTCTGCTGCTGCCGCCACCCCCATCGACTCGGAAGCCGCAGCCCGCTGACCCTGGCGGCCCCTGGCGCACCCATGGACTGCGCACCTCACCCCACACGGGCAGTCGTGAATGGGCCCGTCTCCCCAGGCTGGCCCCTAAATCCAGGCTTCTGGCTGTTGCGGGGCAGGAGGGATGGGGAAGGGGCAGGAGGGATGGGGAAGGGGCAGATGGCCACGGGTCTGAGGTCCCCAGCACTCTGCACACTCCACTCGGGGCGAGAAACAACAGCAGAAGTAAGAAAGGAAGGAAGCAGCCACTCAGCAGCCAGGGTGCAGCTTCCGGCCCGGAGGTGGGGGGCCTGAGTTCCGAGGGCAATGAATTCCCTTCAGGTGGCGTCTGCGATGACAGCAGACAGGTTCAGGCTGATTTAAGGTGTCAGCGTTTTTCAAGCTCAGGAGGCAGTCGCCTTCACATTGTGCTGTGTCTGAGACCTGAAGACAAAGAAGCCTTCCATCTCTACACATCACTTCCTTCCTGGGAGAAGGCTCCCCGTGCCATTAACTTCCGCGGTGCTTGGTCCAGGCCTGTTTGCAGGGAGTGGAGATGGTTCATCAGTGCCTTGTGACTGTTCATGCTTTCGGCATCCCGGGAAGCGGGGCAGGGGAGGCTCCTGACCCCCGTGCGGGCTTCTTCCTGGACATCGGTCTAGGGGCGTATTGAGTCCTGCCTGGTGGTCAGAAAAGAAAGAAAGCTGAGCGCCAAAGAATTGATGCTTCTGAACTGTGGTGTTGGACAAGACTCTTGAGAGTCCCTTGGATGGCAAGGAGATCCAACCAGTCCATCCTAAAGGAGATCAGTCCTGGGTGTTCATTGGAAGGGCTGATGTTGAAGCTGAAACTCCGATACTTTGGCCACCTGATGTGAAGAGCTGACTCATTGGAAAAGACCCTGATGCTGGGAAAGATTGGGGGTAGGAGGAGAAGGGGACGACAGAGGATGAGATGGCTGGATGGCATCACCGACTCAATGGACATGGGTTTGGGTGGCCTCCAGGAGTTGGTGATGGACAGGGAGGCCTGGCGTGCTGCAGTCCATGGGGTTCCAAAGAGTCGGACACAACTGAGCCACTGAACTGACTGCCTGTCTGGTGGTCAGAGTCAGGCCTGGCTGACGCAGAACAGGTCTGGGGTACCCCGGTCACTCCCCTGAGTGGCATCCAAGACCGTGTGTGGCTCAGTCGCCCTGGTCACCTCCCTCCACCTCATTCAGGACACCGTCACCTCGGCGCTCAGAGCCTGCCCTCGCCCCAGCCACCCCACCTCCCCATCCACCTGTCACCTCATGGCGCTCACCAGCCCAGACACGGTAACACGACGGTGATGTTCAAGTACACCTCCACCACCATCACCTCTCAGCCGCGGGGGGGAACCGGCCTCCTCTGTGGTCCAGGGGAGGCTGGAGGGGATGGGCCAGAAGCTCTAACACGAGGTCACTGGCAAGAAGAGAGGGTGGTTTGTGCCTGAGAGTGGGTATGGCTGTAGGACAGTCACCAGGATGCCTGCCGGGACTGTAGGCCCTGAGGGGCTCCTCCCACCCCGGCCAGCAACGTGGCTGCATGGGTGAGCCAGCTGCCCTGAACTGGCTGGGTTTGGGGAGGCAGCAGCCTGTGCAGGCCCTGTGGCCTCTCCAAGTGCTCAAAGGATCAGGAGCACCCGCTACCCAGCAACCCTACTAGCAGAGCGGCCCCCTGGAGGGTGACCAAGCACATGACCTGTCTTCCCATCCCTACCTGGGCCGGGCCTCACAGCCCGGTTGCCCCTACCTGGCCTGGACTTCTGGGAGCCGAGCTATCATTGCCGGTTCCCTGCCTGCCGGGGTCGGGGCAGGCTGGGGGTGCTGAGACCACGCTGACCCAGAGATACGTGCGTCTGCAGGGACCTGGCCCCAGTGGCTTCCTGAGCGGCCCCGCCTGCGGGCTTCCCCCAGGACACTCGGAATCCTGGCCAGACATGCAGGACTCTCACCCAGCGGGCCCTGGAGAACCCTGAGGCCTCCAGCTCTCCACTTTTCATCTCCAAATTAATATAGGTGAGTTTGTCAACCTGTAACAGAGGCAAGGAAAATAGGCAGGGAAAATCACCATGGCGCTCCTTGCAGGGTGACTTCCTCTCCCGTTCTCGAGGGCAAACAATGCGTGTGTCAGCAACGTGGGTCCTGACTTACCTCTGTTTGAATCCTCTGATCTCGTTAGGAAAGCCGTCTCATATGTCTGAGGCTGCAGCTAGGTATCATCATTTTCACAACGAATGAGTATTCTGTGTCTGGATGTTTCACAAAGAAGCTGAAATGCTGAGGATTACCCAGACGCCCTGCATGTTTGGTGTGAAGGAAACTGCTCTTGTGACCAACGCACCGGCACGTGTGTCAACATGAAAGGTTTTGACTGAAGCTCTCGCCGCACGGCTCCTTCTGGGAAACGACTGAGGGGGAGGAGAGAGGGAGGGAGCCAGGAGGGCCGGCTCATCCCTAAGATTTTATTTCTTAAAGGAAATGAGATCGGAGGCAGAGGACAGAACGTTGAAGTTTGACAACGGTGGTGTTTAGGAGGGCCACGGCGGTGGCTTCCTGGTGCTTGGTGTGTGGCTTCTCCAATCTCGCTGAAAATATTTTATGTGTCGTGTTTAGTCACTTCTTTCTGTCCTCTCCCGCTTCGATTCCTGGCTTATACAGTCATTCCCACGTGCATCTTGGCTTGGGGGTGGGCAGGTTTGCTGCATTATGGGACTGGCATCAACGTGCCCCCTTCTGCGCTCCCTGGGGGTGGCCTGTCCCCAGCCAGTGGCCACGGGTCTACAGGGATGAGCTGTGTAACGGATGCTGGGAGCAATTCGCACCCAGGACGCACAGGCAAACTGGAACTTCAGATCAGCGACAGGCAAATTTTCAGAGAGAGTGTCCCATGCACGGACTCCCTGGTGGTGCAGTGGATTCTTAGCCACCTGCTGATGCAGGGGACATGGGTTTGATCCTTGGCCCACATGCCGTGGGGCAGCGAAGCCCGTGCACCATGACTACTGAAGCCCGTGCTCTGAGGCCCGGGAGCTGCAACTGCTGAGCTCGTGTGTCTGGAACCCCAGCTCTGCAACAAGAGGAGCCACTGTAATGAGAAGCCCGCATACTGTAGGAAGAGTCGCCCGGCTCTTAGCCCACGTGCAAGAAAGACCCAGTGCAGCCAAAGAGGAAAAACAAAAGAGAAAAAGAATGGCCCAGGCAATATTTGGGAAGTAAATCTTATTTGTTATTTATGCAATAAAGCATTTAATTTGCCCCCCGCCAAAAGCTTTGGCCTTTGCCAGCTCCTTGGAGGTGACTTTTGAGCCCTTGAACGTCCTGCCTGACGAGAGTATCTCTGTTCCCAGGGGGCCTTGGGCCACGGGACTGCTCTGTGCTAGTGAGGCGATTTTGGGGGCCCCTGAGCTACACAGTCTCAGCTCTGCCTCCGGAGCGGCTGGAGTTTGAGGTCAGTCATGCAGGTGTCCAGTGTACCCAGTGACCAACGCTTGTCAGCAGGGTCTCGGGGGCAGGGCTGGGGCCACGGTCACTGCTGGGAGAAGCAGGGAAGGACCCAGGAGAGGCAGTGGGACGTGCAACTGGTCCGGCACCCAGGTCCTCAACTAGGGACTAAACCCCCTGATTCTCCTGGGCGTGTGAACATGGGAGGGTCGGACCCTCAGGCCTGGTGCTGGCCAGATGGAGCCTCTCCTGCGCAGCCTGGTTTCCACGGAATCCTGACGCTGGACACACAGATTCCTTCCAGAAAAGGTTCTCTCGGGAAGGATTTAATTAAAGTCACAAGGGATTTAATTAAATATAATTGCAAGATTTATTTATTTATTTTTTTAAAGGAAAAAAAAAAAACAAACAATACCTGGGAAAAAGCCCCAGACTGCCAGCACAGTTATCCATTCAGCCTCTTGGTGTTTGACTTTTGTTGTTGTGAATAAGTACATGGGAAAATGCTCGAGACGAGAAAGCATATTATTCGTTCACTTGTCCATAATTTCTTAATCATTAGATGTTTGATGCTCTCTTTTCTCCTCCTCATAACCTGGAAGGTGAAAGAGGACAAGATACACCTGGTGTGTCCAGGCAGGGGCAGCAGAGCTAGGCGGGGGCAGGGAGAGCCCCTGGGAGGATGCAGTCCTGGGCTGAGGGTCGTGTGTGGTGGGTCCCAGGCTGGTAGGATGAGGGTGCAGAGATCTGCTGGCTGCACCCTCGGGAGCACGTGCTGTCAGCCTCTGAGTGTGTCCACCAGGCCCTTTGCCTCTGAGCCTCTGTCGCCTCCCTGATCAGACCGCGTGGAGACAGGAGGCCGGGGCCGGGTGTGGCTCCTGCTGCTCCTGTGGGGGAGGCAGGAATCCAGGGGGCCCCCTTGATGTACCAACCTCGAGAAGCAGAAGGAGCCAGGGTGGAGCTTCTGGGAGGAGGTGACCTTGTGGGGCTGGGCGACCTTGGGCCTGTGTATCACCCTCACGATAGCTTTCTTGTTGCTGGTTTGTTGCGGGCTGGGCGCTGGGCAGAGAAGTGGACGAGGCTCGGCCCCCGCCCTCAGGGTCTCAGCATCCGAGAGAGGCTGCAGGACCTGTCTCACTGGCCATGGCCCGCGCTTCTCCGGCTCCCTCCGCGCCCCGGCCCTCACCCCCACCCTGGTCTCTGCCTGGGGCTCCCAGGCTCTGGCTTCTGCCTGTGCCAGGGAACCCTGCCTAGGACCTGGCATGTGACTTGCGGCAGCCACATCCTCACACGTGTGAAGGTCACAGCGTCTGAAGGAGCTCCTCGGGCTCCTGCAGCTGTGAACCGGGAGGTGGTGGCTCGGGCCTTGCCCGTGGGGCCCATCACAGCGGGCTCCTGTGCACCGGAACCCTGGGTGGGCACAAGCCGGGATGTGGTTCCGCCCTTCTCCTGCAGCCAGGAGGACCCTGCCCCCCGGAGCCCCAGGATGGGCCAGCGTCTGACTGCTTAATAGCATTAACTGAAACCATAACAAAATAAAGAAATAAAGGAAGCAAAGGGAAGACCAGCACATTTGTGTCGCCTGACCCATGAAGGAACACTCAGGGAACGATAGCGTCCGCTGCAAACAGGAGCATCCGGGCAGCCGGCTCTGTTGCTCTGCTCCCCGCGATGGCGGAGAGTGTGATGCCGGCGCCTTAAGCCCAGCAGACGCCAGACGAAACAGGCTGTGGGGCTGGTCCTGGGAGAGCCGTGTGGGCAGCTGCGGGCCCTCCTCCCCGGGCCCTTTGTCTCGGGACCACAGCATCCTCCCAAGGCTCACCCTGGGAGCACCACGAGGCCCAAGATGAGCTCACTCGCTGACGTGAACAGGGCCCATCCCTCGTTCCCATTTCCCGGCGCTGAGGCTGACGGGTGGCGGGGGCAGAGGTGGGGCTGCGTCCTCATTCACGGCTCCCTCGCTTTCCTGCCAAGACGGGTGAACCTCTCCCGAGCCAGCTGCCCCGGACTTCATGGGCCAAGAGTGGCCTCCGTGCTCAGACAGGACTCAGATCCTGACCATCACCCCCCAGGGCTCCAACCAGTGTGATTTCACAGGCGTCGTGAGTGACGGGCCCGGGGCTCTGGCGGGGCAGGAGAGGGACAGCCTGGTCCGCTCCGCCCGCAGCCCACCAGCCCCCCACTCCCTGGTCCTCCGTTTCCACCTCTGCAGAGACCCTGCCCACAGACTGTGGAGGGTCAGGAGGGAGTGAGGCCCCGGCGTCGTGACAGTGACAGCCCTCTCCTTGAGCTTTGTCTGCAGGTCCCAGTGGGGACCCTGGAGGTCGCCCCCTTCCTTGCTGCAAGCCAGTCTCAGTTGCCAGAGCCCGTGAGCCGCCGGGGCCCACGTTATCCGCTCATCTCTCAGGCTGAGCAGTGACCGCTTGCCCTTGCCGCGCTCTGCCTCTTGCTGCCCCACCTCGAACCCTCCGGCTCCAGTCCCTTCAGTCGGACCAGAGTCTGACCTCCTTCCTCCAGCTCACCGGGACCCTGACTGGATTTGTGATTATTGTCTTTGATGTCATCACCAGTTTTCCATCATAATGATCAAACAGGGCAGCTTGGAGAACCCCAGAGACCCCCAGGGACACTCTTGCCTGAGGCCTCACCCTCCTTCAAGCTGGGATGGCAGCGGGGGCCTGGGGGGCAGGGCTGGCTCCACCCCATGCGACCAAGTCCAACCCATCTGGCCGAGCTCAGGTATGTGCAGCCTACGTCCCTCCCCGCAGGTCCCAGGGCTGGGATGACTGGATCTGGGACACCTGGGGCTGGGACACCCGTGCCTGCTGCCACCACCTACACCCGAGCTCGCTTCAGGGCGCTCCTTGCTTCTTGCTGTGGCTCCTGGACGACAGCGGGAGGCTGCTCGCTGAGAAGGTCTGGGCCCCATTTTGGAGGGGAAAGAGGACCGAGGGCCACACGTGACCCTGGGAGTCTGGCTGTGGGGAGCGTTGGCCGTGCTGCCCTGCAGGGGAGCGGGCACCATGCCCGCGGCTCCCCGAGCGTGCAGTTTTGCCAGCCGCCATGTGCGGGAGGGGGCCGCACTGGGCTTGGTCTCTGTCCCCAGAGCGCTCTGTGTCCCCCTGACCCCAGGAGCTGGAGGCACAGGACCGGGAAGCCAGGGCCAGGGCCTCTCACCAGCCACCAGTGCCCGAGAAGCGATTAAACCCGAGGGCCTCTCACCTCTAGGGCCTTAGAGTGCTTTTAAGAGGCGATTAGTCAGAATTTTGTAATTTCTGCTTCCTAAGTGCTCTCCCCTCGCCTGGCCCTGACCTCCATGAAATTATTTCCAGGCGCCCGACTCGAAAGAGGGGCTGAGCATCCCAATATTCAGGCACCTCCAGCCTGGCCCTCTGCCCTGGGGGCCAAATGCACACCAGACACCCAGGAGAGCGGCCGCCCGCCTTAAGGCTGGGGACTGCTGCGGGGAGTCTGCCCACCCCTAGCCCTGCCCCCACTGCTGGCACCTCTTCCTGCCCAGAGTGGTCGAGGCCGGGGAGGCCCACGAGGGAAGAGACCCCGAGGCTCTTGCCAGGAGCCCGCTCAGTCCCCATCCCTGCTGCCTGGAGCCGAGGTCCCCAGCCGTCCCGGGGGGAAGTCGGGCCACTGCGGGCGGGCCGTAGACGCCCCCCACCGCACCGATTCACTGCTGCCCTGTGATGCCCCCGTGGTTTCCCAGGGGCCCACCATGGTCACCCCCGAGTCAGAGCCCCCAAGGGCAGGCCGTCCAATGCTGGAGCTCAAAGCGCAGGCACCACGTGGCGTGAATTCAGACCAGTCTGAGTCTAGCTGATGTGACCTCAGTCGTAGTGAGTCAGACAGCAGACCAGCTGTGTGGTGTGAGCTGAGCCAGGCTGATGCATGGATGGAGGCAGAGGCTGGCGGCGGGGCGCTGGGAAGGGGAGGCTTACGTCCAAGGGAGAGGCCAGAGCCTGGGACGTGAGTCACGAGAGAGAGGCTGACTCCAGGCACGGACCACGGTCACTGTCTCCCTCGGCTTGCGCCTCCGTCACACCGTAGTGACACCTCTGTCTCTGGGCCTTCTGCTGTAGACGTGGTCCTGCACTGCTTGCTACATCCGCACTCTGCTTAAACACTGTCGCTTCCACTTCACAGATGGGTTGACGGAGGCTTGGGAAGAATGAATCCCATGGCAGGCAAGTGGCAGAACCCAGCTTGAGCTCCAGCCTCCACCTCTGAAGCCGTGCTCTTCCCCCAGGACCACAGATCCCATCTCTGTGAGGAGTAGTGTGAATTGCCACCTCCTCCAGGCAGCCTGCTCTGACTGCTTCATTGCTTTTCTGAGTCAAGATTTATGTCCTGACTCGCATTCTTCAAGAGGTGACAGAGGTGGGTCTCCTCACATGAGCTGCAAACCCTGGGGAGAAGAAGCAGGAGATAAGTCTGCTGTGCTATTTCCTCCCCAGTCCTGGGTAGGTTGGGGCCCCTATGAGCAGTCCTGCTCATCGGTTGACTGTGGGCCCAGAGCACTGCCGGGCGGGGCCTAGAGCCCAAGGCCCTGCCTCAGTCTTTCGGGGCGGCCACAACCCTTGCTAGGGGCAGGCCGGGCTCACTGGATGAGTGGACCATGGCTGCAGGGTGGTTTTTATCTGGGCTGCAAATACTGCCTCTTCTGGAGGGATGAGGTGGTCCCACACACAGGCTCTGCAGCCCCCCAACAGCAGTGTCACCCACTCAGTGTGCACAGTGGGCCTGTGGGGGCCCTCAGGATCCCCACTGAGTGTGGGGACTCAGGAGCTCTGGAGTGAAGGGACTCTCCTGGGACCACCCTAGACTCTGGGGTTGGGGGCCAGGGCTCGGACCTGTGGAGCGTGTGTCCTGGGCTGAGCCTCTCCTGTTCTCTGCGTGGAATCTGGGAGAGGTGCCCCCATGAGGGGCCCAGGTGCCCGGGCAACCCTGTCTGGCGGCATACCGTCCCCTCTGTCCTCATGGGAGCTGCGGGGGTGCTCCCCACTGTCCCCTGCCTGCCTGGGTGTCACAGTAAACACTGTTTGGATCCAAAGCAAATTGGCTTTAATTAACCAGCCACCAGATTACAGCTTGGAGGAGCCAGTGGAAAGGACAGTTCTTCCCAAGGGAGGGGAGTGGGGGCTTAATTAGTGTGGCAGCCAGGCCGGCCCCTCCACCAGACGCCCTGTCTGCTTCCTCCCCCACGGTCTCTTGCGATGAGCGCTTGCCCAAGCTGAAGACCCGTCTTGGCAAACTGTTCCGCTTGATGCTGAGCAGGCTGTCGGGGGAGTGGTGCTCGGGGATCCCCAGGTGGACGGGAGAGGGCCCACTCACTGCCGGCCATGTTTCGGGGATCGAGAGAGACAGGACAGCATCTCCGTCATGGCAAAGGCCGCCGACATCTCTTGGTGGTTGTCATGAGTACCGTCAATCCTGGGGGCGTCTCCAGAGCCGCTGTCACTCCCACCGTCACCATGGTTACCAACACCACCCCCGTCGTCACCATGGTTACTGTCACTGGCAGGTCCACCACCATGGGTACCGCAACCTCCGCCGTCGCCATGGTGGCCACCACCCCACCCCTGGGCTGGCTGTTCCCCATCCGGCCCTTCAGGTCCGCTTTCCTCGGGTCCTGTGTCTTGGGAGGCTGACCTTTATGGAATGCGTCAAGGAGCTGCGTCCCCCTCCTTCTGGTGGGTTCTGCCAACACTGGGGGGTGGGGAGGAGGAAGAGGAGGAGGAGGAAGGGGAGGAAGACTCTAGGAGAAGGACGAAGGCTGTGGTCCTTGGAGGAGACTCAGTCATAGCCGCCCCCTACCCTCTGGAGCTGGGGGAGACTGGAGATGCAGCCAATATCACATCAGACATACTCATTCTGAGAACGTATCCCATGTTTGCTTGAAACTCAAATTTAACCGGGCATCGCGTGTTTTAGCACCCTATGTGCAGGGAGGGTGTAAGTAGCAGAGTTCCACGGTCCTAGGGGCCCCTGTTTCTCCAGCCATCTAGTGCCCAGCCCGTCCTGCAGGCTGTGAGTGCAGGCATCCCCTCCCGCCTCCATCCCCACCCCGACAGCATCTGGCAGGCTCCAGCGTGCCTGCAGTAACCCCAGAGCAGCACCCTAAGTATCCCAGCATTGGTGCTTCCTGTTTTCCAGAGCTGGGGACTTGGAGGAGCAAGGTGGGGTAGATGAGGCTGGACCACTCTCTTCCCTGGACTCAGCCTCTTGGACTAACTCTTTTAAGCACTTTTGAGAGATCTGAGAGGCAGGAAAGAGGCCCTGGGGAGACCGTGGTGACAGAGGTGCAGCCCCTAGGAAGGCATCCCCCTTCTGTCCTCCAGACCAGGGGGACCGTCCACAGTACGGCTGGGCCCTTCCCTCCAGGAGGCGGGAGGGGTGGACAGAGGCCAGGTGGGTGTGGCTGACGAGGAGCCCAGCTCCTGAAGCTGCAGGGCTGGGATCTGACTCCTGAGGACCTGGCCAAGTCTCCTTTCTCCTGCGACCACCTCCTGTCCAAGCCCGCCAGACCCCCAGGAGAGCCCCACCCGTGCGTCCAAACAGCAGCACGCACAAAACCAGGAGCGACAATGTCTGCTCTGTCGGGTTAGGACATTGAATTGAATTTCGGCTTCCATCATCACCTCTGCTGTGGAGACGCCTCCTCAGCAGGGGGCTGGGGGAGCGGAGGACTGATGAGGGGGACTGCCCAGGTCAGGCTGTGATGGGTGTTGACAACCACAAAACTATTAGCTCACCCAGTCCTCACACTCTTTACCTGGGAGCTGTCATATACCTATAGCCATTTCACAGCCAAGGAAGCTGAGGCAGGGGTGGGTGAGGGGCCTCCAGGAAGGTCTCCCAGTGGGTGCAGGGCTGGTTCTCAGGGTTCTCTCTGACATCAGAGTCTGCACTCTCCTGCTTCCTTGGGCCTTGATGGCGATGGGGACCTCACTACCTCTCCAGCCTGTCCCTGTCTGACGCTGCCATCTGGGCCATTGCAGACCCAGACTGCTTCTTCTCTGAGTGACGAGAATCAGATCTCCCCTCTAGGGGTTCCTGCCTGGTTCCCAGGGGTCCAGGCTGCCATCTAGGCTTCAGCTTTATGAGGGAGGCTCGGAGGTGGCTGGGGAGCAGAAGGGCAGGGTTTGAGCTGCTGGTGTGACTGGCCCTGCCACTTGGGATGTGACCTCAGGGAGGCCCCCTCTCCCCCTGGAGCCTCAGCCATTTGTCTATAAAATAGAGCGCAGGCATGGTGGGTCCCAGACAAGATGCTGTCTGTGAAAGCAGTGGCTAACGTGGGGCTTCTCTGCCATCCCAGAGGCAGGCTTTTGGGGGGCAGAGAGGCAGGCGGAAGCCTCTGGCCCGGAGGTCAGTTCTGGATGGGGAGTCCCGCAGACGCAGGCCCGGGCCGCCTCCCCCCTTCCACTCCTTCCTGAAGTGCTCAGGACGTCGGTGGGCACTTCTCTCTTTGTTACTTCCTTGAGGAGCGGCTTATTATGAGTCTGAGCACCCGGTGATAGCGGTGCTTTGGCTTGTTTTATGCCGGCCCGCATAATGCATAAACATTTTAAATCTTCTTGGCTATGCATGAGTGTGTCCTAGAGAAGGAAAGAATAAACACGATTGGGGGTTGAGCTGCCCGTTTCATGCTGCAACACAGAATTTAAAATCCCTTTCACGGCTGGCAGCTGTCCCTCCTCCTGTGTTTCCCCTGGTTGGGGGTGGGCAGGCTGGGCCTGGGCATGCACGGCAAGCCTGCAGGGACCCCGGGGTCCTTCCTGCCTGGAGCCGGGCCCCTGGACTCGGCCTCTCCCCCTGGTCGCGTTTGCTTTCTCTCTCCATGTTCCGTTCTCCAGTGTGAGGGACAGAAACAGCCGGAGTTCCTAGCAGGACGCTTCTTAAACATTTTGCGGGTGTGATGGACACGCAGATTGGCCAGGCGGCCACTTGCCTGCTTTGCCTCTGGGGTGAGCCACACACACTTGTGGGCACATGCCTGCCTGCCTCCCCATGGGCAGGGCATGAGCCCATCCAGATTGGCTCATAGTTTAGATCTGTGGCTCAGGCCTGGGGAACCTTACACCCCCACCCCAGGCTCTGCCCAGACAGCTGAGTCAGACTCTCCAGGGCAGGCCCATGTCTGCGCTGTTAAGAAGTGCCCAGGAGATGCTCGTGTGAGCTGGAGCGGAGGAACCTGACCCAGGTGGGCTAGGGAGGGTCTGGCAAGGAGGACAAGCAAGATTCAGGGGTCAGTGAGGACAAGGACCCTCCAGCTTCACAGACCCGAACTCCCTGGGACCCTCAGAAGGTGGCAGACAGGCCATCCTGCTACACCAGAAGTGAGAGGCGGTCCATAGCTCGGTGCCAAGCTAGGCTTCTGGCCTTTAATCAGAATGCTTATTCTGAAAGATGAGGACAAAAGGGGCCCAGGCCACCCGCCCGCACCCCTGTCTCCAGCAGCCAGAGGGTGGCTGCACTCTCTGGACTCTCAGGCATCCTCCTGTGCCCGGGGGTGTTTGGCAGTGATGGCAGCAGCAACTCCTGATCGGCCCACCTTCCGGCTGCCCCTTTGCTGCCGAGGGGTCAGAGCAGAGCCAGGCAGGTGAGGGGCATGGGGCGTGGACAGCTGCCACTCAGCTAGGGCAGTGGAGGCCACCACTGGGGACTCTGAGGGCAGGGGGCAGGGGTGCCTGGTGCTGAGCTGTGTTGAAGGGACACTACCAGCCTGATTCTGCAGCTCAGACTCGCTTGGGACCTGATTTGCCCCTGCCTGTGTCCTTCCCTTGTGGGGGCCTGAGTGGGTTGAATGGTGTCCCCGCAAATTCACATCCACTCAGAGCCTTGAGATATAAACTTACTTGGAATAGAGCCTTTGCAGAGGTAATTACAGGCTTCCTCGTGACTCAGATGGTAAAGACTGCCTGCAATGCAGGAGACCCAGTTTCAATCCCTGGGTCAGGAAGACCCCCTGGAGAAGGGAATGGCAACCCACTCCAGTATTCTGGAGAATCCCATGGGCAGAGGAGCCTGGCAGGCTACAGTCCATGGGGTCACAGATGAAACTAAGGTGAAGCTCCCAAGAGGAGGTCAATCTGGATTAGCGTGACCCATAGAAATGAAGGCATAGACACCGGGGGCAGCGGCCTGGGCACACATCATACTGTCTGTTCACCGACGGAGAGGGAGCAGGGAAGAATGTCCGCTGTGGGGTGGGGGCTGCGGGCCGGGCCAGACCCCAGCCTGGATTTCGGGTGACGAGCCCACAGCCCCACGGCAGGCCACCCTCCACAAGGCGGGATGCAGAGGAGGACAGGGCCCTTGGCAGCCCTGGGAAGAGCTCGATGGGGCATGTGGCCCATTATGGGAGCCAAGGGACACAGGGCCAGGCCAGGAGGGCTTCACAGGGGAGGTGATACCAGGGCTGAGCCCTAGGCTTGGTGGGAGTGGCCGGCAGAAGCAGGGTGGGCTCTGGTCAGACGGTGAGCGGGGCAGACCTCCAGGTGACTGGCCCTAGGCTGGCGGAGGAGCCCAGTCCTGCGGCTACTGAGGCCAGCAGCAGGAGAAGCAAGGCCCCAGAGGTGTGGCTGGGCCCGGAGGGCGCGTTCCTCCAGGAGGCAGGGCGCAGGGTCAAGGGTGGAGCGGGAGGCCCTGCGGACTGGACCATGAGGGAGCGGGGGAGGGGCTGGGGCTCCACACGGACGACAGGGGCCTCTGAGGTGCTGGGAGGGCGTGCATGTGTGTGTGTGCGTGTGCCCATATTTCCCGAGAGAACACGTGGCCCCTTGTTTATGGGTGTGGGTGCGTATCTACCGCTGATGGTGAGAATTCCATAGTGCATGCCTTTTGTGAGGCTCGGTGACCAGATATCTTTCATTACACAGTCATCAGTTTAAGCCAGGCTCGCTGCGCCTCGGGCCCTCTGAGCTGGGTCTGCACCTGCTAGAGCAGCACGGCCCCGCCATCTGGCCCCCGGCTGGCCCCACCAGTTCCCGTGAATTCTATGAGCCTTCCTTGGAGCCCTGGGATCAGTCTCCGTCCCCCTGCGCGCAGGCCCCCAAGAAGGTCCAGTAGTGGAGCTGGCCGGGGTGGTCTGGGCCGTTGGGACAGCACCCAGCCACGCGGGGCCTCCTCCCGGCTCTTACAGCTGCTTGGCCTCGGGGCTCCTCTTCCCTCTGCCTGAATGCTGTTGGCTCAGCCACAGCGAGGTGGGCTTGACTGCTGCTGTCCTTGCCCCACCTGTCTGGCGGTCACTGTGAAAGTGAAAGTGAAGTTGCTCAGTCGTGTCCGACTCTTTGTGACTCCGTGGACTGTAGCCCACCAGGCTCCTCCGTCCACGGGATTCTCCAGGCAAGAATACTGGTGTGGGTTGCCATTTCCTTCTCCAGGGGATCTTCCCTGACCCAAGAATCAAACCCAGGTCTCCTGCATTGCAGGCAAATGCTTTAACCTCTGAGCCACCAGGGAAGCTGTACAGCCCCTGTATTATAAGGCAGGGCCGGAGGAAGGCGGCCGTCTGTGACGTGCAGGGCAGGCTGTACCCAGTCAGCAAAGACATGCTGGGTCACATGAAGGCCGAGTGAATCCTGGTGACAGAACTCAAAGACACTGTGTGCAGACACGTGGCCGCCCCCGCCCCCCAAGGCCCCCCACTGCCCCGTCCCCAGGCTGGTGAGGCGCTGGCGTGCCCGGCAGGCACCACCCCATCCCAGGCAGACACGTCGGCCCCTGGGACAGAGTCCCCCCTGCACAGCGGGGCTCCTGTCAGACGCAGGGGTGTGACTTGGCCCTGTGCTCCCAGCACTCAGGGAGGAGGGCCCCAGGGGAGGACAGCATCTCTGCCCAAGCTCTGGGACCGTCAAGATGTCTCCACCAGGGCCAGCAGCTGAGTGGGGTCAGGGGTTGTGTCTCCCCCATTCTCCAAACCTCAAGTGTCTGTCCAGGCTTGAGTCCACCAAACCTGCCCTGGGCCCCAGCTCAGGTTCCCCCACCCCACCCAGGAGCCCCTCATACCCCGTGTGGCCGTGCCTTCCAGCCTGACTGCGCCCTGGTCCACCGCCAGCCCCTCACAGGGTCAGAACAGAGCTCTTGCACGACGTGGGGGCCCTGTGGGCGTAAGGATGACCTGGAGCCCGTTCCCACTCGGGATGATTTACCAAGCCTTTCTCATCATCCATGTGTCACTTCATCTCTGTGCTGAGTGTGAGCTCAGTCCCACACGGTGGCTCTGATTAGCCCCTGTTTCAGAGGAAGGGGCCGAGGCTTAGCGGGAGGCAGCGTTGGTGGAAGCTGGCTGGCTCTGGCCACCCCTGGCGCCCATGGCTCCTTGGATGTCCGACGTGTGTCACGCAGCTTTCCAAGCCGGGGGTTGATGACATTTGGCTGTCCCGGCTGCTGCACGAGGAGGTATCCCTCCAGCTGGGAGTGACTTATGTGCCATGTCAACACACCACCCAGGAGGACAAGGAAACCCCAGCCACGCCACTAATTACTCTTCTCACATGAGGTAATGATCGTTAATGTGCACTGGATCTCATTAATTAACTCCCTGACTTTAATTAACTTCTTGCCTATTTCACCTGACATAATATATTATCACAAATGTCAACTTTGCAGAGTGTTTGCCTCTTGGCACAAAGTGAGATGCGTCACACAGATGTTGTGGTTTGATCCTGTGTAGGACAGAAGTCCTCTGTGCTGCGTGGACATGCCACCGGTGGGACACAAAACTGTCTAGATAGAATACAGAGATCCCTAAACACCGACCAAGACTTCATCACCATAATTGGATTTGTCCCCAGTCACCCCACTGTGGCTCTTTTTTCCCCCAAACACACTGCTGATGGTAAACACACCAGCAGAGCACCTGAGCACAGAGCACATAATTTGGGGGAAATTTTTAAATTTCTACCATGGCGGCTCCTGGGTTCCACTAGGGCGTGTCGGGCATGGAGGTGAAGACGGAGGACCACCGACTGAGAAGACTTCCTCTGCTTCAAACTTGTCCGGACGACAGGTGCCCTATTGTTACTGGAGTCTGCAGGGAGAGGCAGAGGACGGGGTCATGGTGCTCGGAACGCAAGGCTTCCTCTGCTCTCACCGTGACCACCGTCACCGCCTTCACCCTCTAGCTCAGCTGAGCTGACACCATGACCACCGTCACCGCCTTCACCCTCCAGCTCTGCTAGCTGTCACCATGACCACCGTCACCGCCTTCACCCTCCAGCTCTGCTGAGCTGTCACTGTGACCACCATGACCACCTTCACCCTCCAGCTCTGCTGAGTTGACACCGTGACCACCGTGACCACCTTCACCCTCCAGCTCTGCTGAGCTGTCACCGTGACCACCATGACCACCTTCACCCTCCAGCTCTGCTGAGCTGACACCGTGACCACCATCACCGCCTTCACCCTCCAGCTCTACTGAGCTGACACCGTGACCACCGTCACCGCCTTCACCCTCCAGCTCTGCTGAGCCGTCACCGTGACCACCGTCACCGCCTTCATCCCTCGAGCTCTGCTGAGCTGTCACCGTTACCACCATCACCGCCTTCACCCTCCAGCTCTGCTGAGCTGTCACCGTGACCACCATGACCACCCTCACCCTCCAGCTCTGCTGAGCTGTCACCGTGACCACCGCCACCGCCTTCACCCTCCAGCTCTGCTGAGCCGACACTGTGACCGCCGTCACCGCCTTCACCCTCCAGCTCTGCTGAGCCGTCACCGTGACCACCGTCACCGCCTTCACCCTCCAACTCTGCTAGCTGTCACCATGACCACCGCCACCACCTCCATCCTCCAGCTCTGCTGAGCTGACACCGTGACCACCGTCACCGCCTTCACCCTCCAGCTCTGCTGAGCTGACACCGTGACCACCGTCACCACCTTCACCCTCCAGCTCTGCTGAGCCGACACTGTGACCACCGTCACCGCCTTCACCCTCCAGCTCTGCTGAGCTGTCACCATGACCAACGTCACCGCCTTCACCCTCCAGCTCTGCTGAGCCGTCACCGTGACCACCGTCACCGCCTTCACCCTCCGACTCTGCTAGCTGTCACCATGACCACCGCCACCACCTCCATCCTCCAGCTCTGCTGAGCTGACACCGTGACCACCGTCACCGCCTTCACCCTCCAGCTCTGCTAGCTGTCACCGTGACCACCGTCACCGCCTTCACCCCTTGAGCTTTGCTCTCTATCACCATGACCACCGCCACCACCTCCATCCTCCAGCTCTGCTGTCCCCATGCTCATGCCTCTGCACTGCCATTCCTAATGCAGTGACCCTCAGCATCGCCCTCACAGTGCCATCATCTCAGAACCGCCCCGCATGTGGACGGCACTGCAGCGTCAGGAAGGCCATGTCCACCCAAACCATCACCATCATTTTCACCTTCATCCCTGCACTTCTGGACCACGCCCCCAACACACCCCCATCTCTGCATGACTTGGGGCCCTTCGTAGGCACCAAGGTTTGTGGAGGGGGAAAGCTCACATCGGTGACGTCGGCCGGAGAAACCCAGAGTCCCCGAATTCACCGACAATGCTCCATCCCCACTGCATTATTGTAACACGTATTATGTGATTGCCGCTCCGTATTTGTTCATCACCTCAGGTCCGCTGCCCTGCCAGGACTACAGTTACCCTCTCTTTTGGCTCCATAGCTGCACCGCAATACCTTGGCCACTCGGAGATGGACTGAGCGTGGATCCCTGAGGCTGCAGACTGGGTTTTCTCCACTGTGCATCTCGAATCCCCGACACAGGGTCCAACATAGTCAGACAGAAATGGAAATTACATATGGGTTGGAGCTGGGCCCCATCACATCAGAAATTGTCAACAACATGAATTCCAGAGCCAAGATGGCCATCAGACCCTTGGAGAGGAAAGGAGGTTCCCGGCAATCAAGTCCCCCTCGTGAGGGTGGGGGCAGGGCAGCGAAGGGAGCAAGCCTTGTTCCTGTAGCCTCAATGCCAGTAATCAGTCCAGCTGAGTAGAAGCGTTTGACTTAATTTCATACCTCAGTAGGCATTCAGATGGAACACGGACTATCCGCCAGCCCTTTGTTTAGCTGAGCCCTGGCACTGTCACCCCTTAAATCGTCTCTGCAGGGGACTTCTGACTGTTCAGATGCAAATGCACCCCGACCCCTTCTCTCTGCACTACCCGTGCACACACACGTCATACACACACACGCACTGCATGCTGGCATCACAGTCACACACGCATCATACACACACACACAAACACACATCCATCGCACACATATACACATGCTCTGCACTTGCACACACACCACACGCCTGCACAGCAGAGCCTCCAAGCCTCAGAACAGCGAGGAGAGAGCCTTGGGGGAGAGCTGTGCAGGATGCAAAGGGCCCTGGGCGCCAGAAGACCTGCTCTGCCCTGTGCATTTAGCTAAAGACTCCTTTTCTGGACCTGTTTCTGTGTTTTTCCATTTTTCTAAAAATGCCTGTTAGGAGCTGGTTCAGTGCCAAGAGCCCTGTGAGTGGGGATGGGGGACATCTTCCCTCTTTATGCAGGTCAGCTGGTTCCTCCTGCTTGGCTCCCACCCTGTGGGCCTGGTCAGATGTGCTTGTGAGGTGGGCTGAGGCAGGGCTGGACCAGAGGTGGGCTGGCGTCAGAAGAGAGGGTACCACGCTCACCAGTAGAGGCGGAGAGTGTGAGCGTGGATGGCGACACTGGCACTTGGGGTCCTTCTGGGTGTGGCAGAGTGGACCCTGGGCATCAGGAGAGCGGAGGTCAAGCCCAGTGCATTCCCAGGGCCCTCAGGTCAGGGGACAAAAGGTTCTTGGAGCCAAGCGATGGGGAGGTGGACTGGCTGTGTCGTCAGAGTGGAATCAGCCTCTCGTCCCAGTTCTTTTCCTGCCTGTGTTTGGAATCATGCCCAGTTTGCCCTGCTCCAAACCAGCGCAGGAGCTAGTTTATCTGATTGTTGCTGCTGGCTTGGCCATCGAATGGGTTTGGCCAGTGGATATTAGCAGACAGGACACAGGCTTGGACCCTGGGCTGTCATCTGCTATGAGAAAGGTGCACCCAGTAGCCATGGGTCCCAGAGGCACGGAGCTGGCTGACCACACACGGGCCAGGAGCAGCGCTTCCAGCCTGCCTGCAGCCCCAAGAGCCAGGAAAAGGAGGGGTCCTCCTAAACCACCGGCTAGGAGGGCGGTTTCTTACAAAACATTATTGCAGCAGAAACCTGACTCACACACAGGCTTTTATACTCCTGAGAAAACACTTCACCCTTTCTGAGCCCGATTGTCATTGCTCATTAAGGTAACAATATGAGTGTAGCTTTGTTGGGAAGTGTGTTAGTCACTCAGTCGTGTTTGTGATCCCTTGGACTGTAGCCCGCCAGGCTCCTCTGTCCATGGAATTGTCCAGGTAAGAATACTGGAGGGGGTTGGCCATTCCCTTCTCCAGGGGATCTTCCCAACCCAGGGACTGAACCAGGAACTCCTGCACTGCAGGCAGATTCTTTATCATCTGAGCCACCAGGGAAGCCCAAAATTTCATGCGATTCTCTCTGAGCCTGACTCTGGAAGCGGCTCAGACCTCCTGGAGCTCTTGGCCAGCTGCTGCTTCTCCAGCCTCCAACTTGGAGTTTGCAGAAGGCTCCTCCAGCCTCGATCCTCACAAGGATGTGGCCTGGGCAGCCACCCTCGTAGCTGAGGAAACCAGGACCCAGTGGTCTGAGGGGAGGTGTCCACGTGGCAGGGGTGTCACACACCCAGGTCGCCAGCTGCTCCGTGATGGGCTGAGGCAGGTGCCCATTCCCGGCCACGTTGGGATTCTGCGTTTCTCTCTCCGGCTGCCGTAAGTGAAGAGGTGTGTGGGGCCAGTCAGATGCGCAGAACACCCGCGAGGTGCCCTCCTAGAGCAATTCCCTGCGGGCTCAGGGCACCGGGCTCGTCCCAGGAGCTCCTGCCTGGCAGGCAGAGCCGCACCGCTGACCCTCCGCTCAGGATGCGGGAGGCCATGTTCCAGCTGGAAAGAGCTGCCCGTGCGTGTCCGTTAAAGAGGGGGCTTGCAGAGACGGGACCCGGCGGTGCCCCTCCACTGTCCCTTCTCCACCAGTACTGCCCGCCCCCGCAGGTCAACTCAATCCAGCCACAGGGAAATTAAATCAGGGTCCTGTCAGGCTGATGGATGAGCCGAAGGGACTGGGCATTTCAACAGAGTCCAGTGAGGACAGACCCGCGCACAGTTGCTAAGCGTGTGACCACCCTGTGGACTGTCATTCCCTTCACGACCTTTGACATCCCCCACCCAGTGGTGGCCACAGTGCTGGAGATACATGGGTCCCTGCCCTCCTAGAGCCGGATGTCTAATGAGGGAGGGGCACAGAAAATCAATAGAGAAGCCCAGCAAGTTGCTGTAGGTGATGGTAACGCCAGAAAGCTGGTACCAGGGGGTCTTGATGGCAGCAGAAGTGGATGGCGGGTCAGCTCAGCACATGTGGTCCCTGAGCATCCACCTGGTCACCGAGCATCCACATGGGTCACTGAGCGTCCACGTGGGTCACTGAGCGTCCACGTGTGTCACTGCAGGCTGGACAGGGCTCACGGAGGCGGCACACTCAGGCTCATCCAGCGGAGCTTGGGGGCTGGAGGGCAGATACGGTTGTGCATCCTTGCTTCCTGTGATTGTGATGGGGCAGCGACTGGCAGGGTCGGGGGTCGCTGAGACAAGGCGGGCTGGCAGGGAGGGTGTCCTGAGCAAGGCACCTGCTTGGTCAAGCCCAGGTGGGAGGGAGCTGCTGCGTCCACCTGCCTGGGGATGGATGGGGTGTGCTTCTGGCAGCCCCCACCACTGCATGCTCTGGGCTCAGGAACAGCTCTGGTCTCTGCCATCCACAGTGAAATGGGCAGCATGTGTGTGTGATCTCCTTCAAGGCCCCATTTGTCCCCAGAGTCTGACCTGTGGTGGTGAGGCGGGAAGTGGGCACCAGGCCCTGTGGCAGCCTGACTCCACCCCCAGGGTCTGCCACTTGGCAGAAGGTGCCCTCCCCGCACACCTGAGCACTCAGGCGAGGTGACCCCCCAGAGGCCGAGTCTCCCGAGGAAGGACCAGGGTCGTGATGCCAGCTCTCCCTAAATGCTGGGCAGCTTCAGCTGAGATGACGGACACTCAGCCATGGTCCTCAATGACCAGAGCTCGGGGTGCAGGATGGAGACCCTCACGTGAGCAGAGACTTCTGGCGGGAGCAAGGGGGTGCCCTGCCCTCTCTGCCAGCTGCCAGGTGGGTGTGTGGAGAGCGGGCCCGGCCTTGTGCGTCCCGTGGATGGAGGTGTACCAGGCCACAGTCGCGCCCTGCGCTTGCCTGTCTTCATGGCTTCTCTGGGGCTGTAACAGCGGAACTGAATAGTTATCACAAAGAAAGGCTTACACAACTGGGAGCATTTCCTCTGTGGACCTTCACAGCAAACATGAAAGAGCCCTGGTCCTGGGAATATGAGCGTGAAGCAGGAGCAGGCTCCAGCCGGGATAGAGGAGGGGCTTGTCCACCTAGAGGAGCTGGGGTTGTGATTCCAGGGGTGGGCCAGGGGCCCCAGGGCAGACTCTGTCCCACCCTGTCACACAGACTCGGCTGACATGCTGTCCCCACAAGAGGTCACTAGCCAGTGATTGCAGCCCACCGCGGCAGGTTCTGGAGCATTGGTGGCCCAGAGATCCCCGCACACCTGGAGGGAAGATCCCACAGTGCAGTCAGGGCATGGAAGTTGCTCTTGAACACTACATGATTTGTGCTGAAGTAAACATTCCACAAGGAGAGATAAAGGAGAAGTCCCCCGAAAGAAGAGAAAATGCTCTCAGCTGTCCTCTGACTTGTCCCAGCCACACCCTCCAGCTCACATGAGAGCCAAGTGTTCTGTAGGGCAGAGGCAGGCAGTGGTCTCTACCATAGCTGTCAGAGAAGGGAGCCGGCTCATCTTAATGAGGGGATCAGGGAAGCCTTCCTGGAGGAGGGGGTGTTAAACAGGGCATTGGTGTGGGGCTAGAATGTTGGTGGAGAAAGATGATAGGAGAAAGGGCGTCACAGAGAGAAGACACAGTGTGAGCAGCAGCTCTGAAGTAAGAGGGGCAGCAGGGCTTTGAGGGACAGTGAGTGATCTGGTTTTGTTGTGGGACAGATTGGCTGTAAAACTGCTGTCAAGTGATGAGGTTGGACAGGAAGACCTGGGCCTGGCAGTGGATGACTTCATCAGGCACATGTGTTTGGTTTAACTTGACAGACAAATAGGGAAACAATGTGCTCAGAGAGCAGGGACCACTACTTTTTAATCTTTCTTTATCCTCAGTACCTGGTGCCTCAGGGCATGTTAGGGGGCTTAATTAGCATTCACTTAGTGGATAGCAGATGGTTAGATGGCTGGATGGACGAGTGGATAGCTGGATGGATGGATGGTGGATGGATGGATGGATGAATGGTGAGTGGATGGGTTGATGGGTGAATGGATGGGTGGATGAGTGGATAGATGGATGGGTGGATGGCTGGATGGATGGATGAGTGGATGGCTGGATGGCTGGATGGATGATGGATGGGTGGATGGATGGACAGTGGATGGATGGATGGTGAGTGGATGTTGATGGGGGAATGGATGGGTGGATGAGTGGATGGATGGGTGATGGATGGGTGAATGGGTGGATGGTGGATGGTGGATGGATGGATGGACGGTGAGTGGATGGGTGATGGATGAGTGGATGGGTGGATGGGTGAATGGGTGAATGGGTGGATGAGTGGATAGGTGGATGGATGGATGGTGGATGGATGGATGGATGGTGGATGGATGGATGGATGATGGATGGGTGAGTGGAGGGGTGGATGGGTGGAGGGTGGATGGGTGGATGTTGGATGGATGGTGAGTGGATGGGTTGATGGGTGAATGGATGGGTGGATGAGTGGATGGGTCGATGGCTGGATGGATGAGTGGATGGCTGGCTGGCTGGATGAATGGTGAGTGGATGGATGGATTGATGAGTGGATGGGTGGATGCATGGTGGATGGGTGGATGATGATGGTGATGATGGGAGGCTGGAATGGGAAAATGGGTGGTGGATGACAGAAGATGAATGGACAAGTGGTTAGAGGGACAGATGATGAACAGACACAGGCATGGAGGCGTGCTGGGGTGGAAGGGTGGAAGGCAGGCAATGGGTAGGTAGAAGAGCAAATAGACGGATGGGGGGATGGATGGATTAATGGGTAGATGGATGGGTGTGTGGGTGGATGAGGAATGGGTGATGATGCGCAGATGGACAGATTGGCCTGTGATGAGGGACAGATGGATGAATACATTAGTGTGGCTGGGTGGACGGGTGGGTGGATGGATGTACATTGTGGATCCTGCAATTCCTAGAGCCAGCATAGATGAGGAAAGGGTGAGTTTCGGGGGGTGGGTGGGCGCTGTCACTTATCAGAGATAACCACGTCTCTTCCCACAAGAGGAGTCAGAGCTCTTCCACTCAGATGCAGGTTTTCACTGCCACACTGTGAGGCCTAAGTTTCTTCATAATCATGTCCCTTGGTGTTTGAGATTAGTGTCCTAGGGGTATTGTTTTTAAATCATGGAAATGCTTTCAGGAAAGTTACTTAAGACGTGTGTATGTTGAGGACAGACAGAGATGGAGGGAGGGGGAAGGAGGGAGAGAGGTGGTGTGGGGTGGTGGGCAGCCTCACGATTTGCCTCCAGACTGTCAGTGGGGAAGGCTTGGCCTGGCAGGCTGGCTCCCGATCTGTGACTCGGGGCTTGGACCTAGTGAGGTGTCCGAACACCTGTGAGCTCCTCGCCTCACCTATGGGCCCTGGGCCTGTCCCTGGCTGTGGCCGTGCCTCCCCTAGGGGCCCTGCCCTGCTTGGTCTCTGGGTGGCTCAGGCAGTCAGATTCCTCTCTGAGGACCTACTGTGTGACAGGCAAGGTGCGGCCACTGTCCCCGGCATTCGCTGTCTTCTGGGGACAACCAGCTGCATCCTGATCCTAAGGTGGTAGGTGCCCGCAGAGGGGCCTGTGCAGTGTGGCACCGAGGGAGTGGCACCCTGGGAGCCGGGACAAGTACCCCGGGAGTAGGAGGGAGAACCGATCGAGTGAGTGCTCACGGTCCCTGGGGAAGGCAGTGGGCATCCCAGGGGACAGAGGCTTGGTACCCACATGAGTTTGAGGCCCAGCTGCACCTCTTTGAACCAGGACCACCTCCTTTCTCTGCCTGAACGGTCTTGGCTCCCTGCTCCCTGAGCTGAGCCCAGGGCCTCTCTCCAAGCAGACACACCGTCATGCTTGTAAGGCCGGACAGTCAGGGAACTGAGCAAGGACGTAAATCACCGAGCCTGCTGGAAGGACCTCGAGGCTGCAGGCATGTGACGGAGACCTCCTGTACCCTGACGGTCTGCTTAAGTGTACTTCGAATTCTTACTGAATTATATATGAAGTTTTCTACAACACTAATGGATGTACTCAATATGTTAACGGAGGGACCATCCTGACCTGTAATAATATCTAATGAATTATGAGAAGTAACAGTTTAAATAAACTGTGTTTTCTAATCATAACAAGTAAGTTCCCACCCTCAGCAGCCCCGTCAGTGTCGGATCTCCCCTGCTTTCTGGAAGAGAGACCACAAGGACATGACCCTTGGCCCCACGCCACTAGCTGCGGAGGACCAGGGCCGGAGGGTGGCACTTGGAGCCACTGATGACCAGGCTCCTCCCACGTGGTGCCCTCCAGCCTTTCCCAGCGCCTGCCCTTCTGCCAAAGGCATCTGGGGAGCAGGAGGCTAGCTGGCTATGAGCGGTCAGACCCTTCAATGTTTGATTTGCACCGGGCTGCTTGTCATTGTGTTAGTTAAAGTTCAATGGTGTTGGCAGCAGCGAGCATGTGGAGGGAGCGTGTCCAGTCTGGAGCAGCGGCGCATTGGCCTTTGTGTGTCCCTGGCCGACAAAGTTGCGTCTAATCAAAGCCGTGGTTTTTCCAGTGTTAATGTATGGATATGAGAGCTGGACCATAAAGCTGAGCAGCAACAAATTGATGCTTGGAGGTGGCAGGTGGACTGTGCCCGTGGGCCAGTTGGTGAACAATGCCCGGAGCATGGGGTTGAAAAAGGTTCTGAGGCTGCATCTGGGCTGCAGTCCCTTCCTGACCTCCGCCTTCTCCAGTCCCTTCCCAGGAGCCTTTGGAAGGGCCCCTGAGACCAGCAGGCACTTCTGTTTGCAGAAGGACTGGCCCCCAGAGAGAGGAGAGGCAGCCCAGGCCTCCCCACGTGGGCTGGAGGCGACAGGCAGGGAGCTCTCACTTCGGACGGGCCCTGCGTGAGGCGGACGTGCTTCAGTTCAATTTTATCTCGGACCTTCTCTCGGTGTCTGGCCCAAGCCCTGAACACACTGTTCACATCTGGAGGCCGACAGAAGGGGGATGAAGACCCTGCCCCAGGGCGCAGCTCTCTCTCCTCCCCTCTCCCTCCCCTCCCCTCGGCCACCCCCACTTCCTCTCTGTCCCCTCCCCACCCTCCCTCCAAGAGATTAGTTTGTGGCTCCCAGGGTGTGGATTGAGAAGGTCTGCTTCCCTCTCCAGACTGACTGCGGGGGTCTGGATGCCCGTCCCCTGGTGTGACCCTGAAGGAACACAGAGGACGGACGATTCAGTGAAGGACAGTGGGTACAGGGGGCGGGCTGCCCAGGATGGCCTCTCCTTGCCGGGGGAGGTCACTGGAGAGGCGCTGCCTGCGCTAGGCTGTAGACCACCCAGTGGAGGGGCCATGGGGAAGGACCCCTCCCCTCCAGGGTCAGCACGCGGTGGCTGGCCAGTGGTTTCCGGCCTCGGCTGGCTTGTGTAGCCAGGAACATCTGTTGAGGTCGTAACACCCAGCAGCTGCAAGTGCGACCTTATTTGGAAATAGTGACTTTGCAGCTGTAATCAATCAGTGGAAGGGGAGGTCCTCCCAGAGTCAGGGAGGACCTAATGCAAAGACCTGAGAAGATGAAGCTTGGGCAGGCAGGCAGGGAGCCAGCGACAAGTGCAGATGAGGCAGAGACTGGCGTGATGCGCTGCAGCCCTAGGAGGGCTGGGGTCAGCCTGCCGCCCCCGGGGAGCTGGGCCGGCCCTCCCCCTGGGCCCCCAGAAGGAGCCCTGACTCCGGACTTTCGGCTTCCAGCCCCTGAGGGAGCAGACCTCTGTTGTTTAGAGCCGCCCAGCCTGTGGGAATTTGGTGGCAGCCCTAGCCGCCGGTGCCAGGCTGGCCTTCACTGCCTGTGGTCCTCGCTGCAGCTGTCTCTGCCCCCATCCCCTCCCTCTTGCATGGGGTGACGGCGCTGGTGCTCCGTGCCCTTGGCTAGGCTCCGGTGATCCCTGTGGCAGCTTTGGAGCAAGGGCTGACGGTCCCTATTCCCTGCTCCATCTAAATGGTAACACAGAGGCTATCCCACTGCCTGGCCCTCCAGTTCCCCATCTGCCCCAGTGGGACCTGCTCCCCTGGGCTGGTACAGGCATGGTTGGGTGCTGGGCGTGGGCCACCGTGGGGTGACAGCATCTGTTTGCCACGTCCTCTGTTCACAGGGGAGATACATGCCCAGATGTGACAGGGCAATGTCATCTCGCTGGGCAGCTCTCGGATCCCCAGATAAGCTGTCGATCGGACGGCTCTTCCAGTCTCTCGCTATCTGGTTTTATTTCGCTGTAATAGCGGGGAAGATGCAGTTGGTAACGACCCGTGACAGCTGCTGTATTGATATTCCCAGTCTTGGGGAGAGAGGAAAAAAAAATAAACACTTGATAAAAGTATGATTGAAGATTAATAGTTGTCTGGTGACGATTCGCAATGAAACAGGCCGTAAAGAGATCATTTGTCTGCAGAGTCCAATTGCTCCCGGCTGCAGAGAAGCTGGCATTCAGAGAGGGTGCTGCTGGGCTGGGGGAAGGGTGCCTCCGTGTGGGCCCTCGGGCCAGCCCAGGGGCTCGTGGCGGTTTCAGGAACTCTTGGCCAGTGGCTTGGAAGAGTCCCAGCTTGGGGAGGGCAGACAGAAATTGCTTTGGAGCTGTTTATTTATTTATATGCCAGCATGTTTCAGGAAGGATTTAAAGAGGCTTAGAAATTGCTTTGTCTAAGAAGCTCCTAGTAATCCTCAAGGCTCTTTCCTTGTGGTGCAGCGGATCCTGTGGCATCAGAGAGCCAGGTCGGGGAGGCTGGGCCAGGAGTGAGACCCAGGCCCTTGTGCTGACAATAAGGAAGCTGAAGCCCATTGGACTGCAGGGACCTCAAGGCCATGGGTGGAAAAGCCAGGACTGAAAACGACTCACTCATTCATTTTTTCATTGGAATCCTGCATCCTATGTGAAATTTTGTTCATCAGAAGAAACCAAGAGACTAGTTACAAACTGGGACAAGTTATCTTGCTGCAAACATAACCAAGGAAAGGTCAATGTCCCGAATACAGAGACACAGCTTGCACCTCCGCCCAGAGGAGACCCCCTTGGCCAGTGAGGACAGGAAGTGGCCTTGGTCACTGGCCATTAGAGGAGGAAGGTCCAAGTTCTGGAGGATGTGATGGTGCCTGTTAAATTGGCAAAAACTACAAATTGGAGATGAAAATCACCTGGATGGGGGAGCAGGGGAACGGGAAAAGAGGACAAAGGGTTAAGCGTGCGTGGCTGCTGTGGCTGTGTTGCTGAGGAGTTTATGAGGGTTTATTGCATTTTACAAATAACAAAGTAAGTGTATTCGTTCCCCATGGCCACCAAACAAATTGGCACAAACTAGACAGCTTAAAACAACAGAAATTCATTCTCTCCCTGCTCCAGAGGCCTGAAAGCAAGGTGTACCAGACACGATGCCCCAAAAGGCTCCAGGGAAAGGTCCTTCCCGCCTCTCCCAGCTTCTGGCGGCCCCCGGGGTTTCTCGGCAGTGGCAGCATCACGCCAGTCTGTGTTTCTGTCTTCATATGGCCTCCCCGCTCCCGGGGTGTCACTCTGGGTCCGCCTCTCCTCTGTGTCTTATGAGGACAGCAACCATTGAAACAGGAGTCGGCCCTCAATTTAGGATTATCTCATTTTGAGACCCTTAACTACATCTGAAAAGACCTCTTTTCTGAACAAGGCCCCATCCACAGTTTCTGGGGTTTGGGGCATGGGCATACCTTGGGGGGGCCTTTCTGTCCACTACAGCGAGTGGGTGAGGGAGCAGACTGGACAGGGATGGAAGCAGGTCATGTGGGGAGCATCAGGCTTGATCGGGGCCTCTTAAATTAGAACAGCCACGAAAGGCAGGCAGTTCATCTGTCTCCTGGGTCATGCGTGTGAGAGGACAAGGTCCTTCTGCCAGGAGAAAGCAGCCAAGCCTCGCAGCTCAAGACCACCCGCCTGGCTGGGCCTGTGGGCCTCCAAATCCCAGGGCTTTTCTGCTCGACCAGGGTTCTCTGAGCGGAAACCTCCCACCCCCTCTGGAGGCTTTGTCCCTCTGTGGGATGTGCTTCTGTGTGTATGTGCATATGTGTTGTATAAGGTGTGTATTGTGTGTGCACGTGTGTATGTGAGTGGCATGTGTACGTTTGCAGGTGTGAGTGTGTAGGTATACCTGCGTGCTGTGTGTGATATATGCATATGGATATGCACGTCCCTGTGTGCATGTGTGTACGTGTGCAAGCTTGTATTCACAGTGTATGTGTGTGATGGGTGCACGTGTGTGCACACCCAGGAACGTGTGTGATGTGGAGCTCGCACGCATCAGTATCTCCAGCATGGCGGAGCAGGTCCTGACCGGTGACCCGGGATCCTAGCAGTATCCCCAGAGGCCGAGGCTCAGGGAGGCAGAGGGTGGCGGGGCGCCTGTGGGGCACAGGTTCCTCCTGGCCTGCGAAACTCTGCTTCCCTCTCCCAGACCCTCATTTATATTTCTTTGTTCTAGTTTATGAATCTTCATAAGCTGTCTTAAATCCTTTTTGAACAAGGCAGGGCATAAAGAGATAAATAAATAAAAACCCCATGCTTCCAATTTTAAAACATCTTTCCCAGGCCCCTCGTTCCGAGAACGATCCATTCATTACCTCTGACAACTCCCCATCCAGGCCCTAGGCGCTTCAGGGCTCAGAAAAATGAGCTGGTTCAGAAGCAGCTTTCATCGTCCTGCTAACATTTACCAAGTGTCTTCTGACACCGTGGAGGGAAGCGTCAGCAAGTGCTGGAAACGGGAGCTGGGGCCTGGGAGGTCCTGGGCTCACCAAGCGACTACACCAGACTACACCACTCTGCCTCAGCTGACGCTGCAGCTGGAAGGCCATCAGAGATTCCACGCAGGCATCACACCCCTGCCCCCAACAACTCAAGTGCTTACTGAAAACATACTGTGTGCAACCCAGGAGGCTGGGTGCCCACAAGAACTGTGTTCTAGGAAATAGCTTTAAGTCCTGCCCTTCAGCTTCCCCAGTGCTGAGAGCCTTCAGAATGGGACTTGGTTTCACGTACTGGAGGCTGGCAGGGCTCCCGGTGCAGAGAAGTTGTCAGTGAAGGTGTTTGCTGATTGGTTGACCTACTGGTTGATTGGTTAAGAAACCAAGAAAGTCACACTGTTAAGTAGAGGCTGAACTATGTGTATGCGTGTGTGTGTGTGTGTGTGGATCAGCATCTGGATCGGACCATTTTTCTCCTTATACCAATGCTCTTTTTGGTGCCCCAGACAGAAACCTGTAGTCAGTTCCTTCCACTGTGAGCACAGACCACGTGTGAGTGTGCGTGACACTGTCTCAGTTCCACTGAGATTCAAGGTCATTCTCAGGGCATCCCTGATTTTGCTGGGAATTGGGAGGAATTCTGAAATAAACCACAGTGCCCGAAGCCCTTTCCCGAGATGAAGGACCGCTCCTAGGTGCAGGCATCATCATGGCCCCGGCCCAAGCATTCAGTCTGCCGTCAGAGGCTCTGGGTGAGTGACAGGGGTCAGATACCAGGGGCCTGTGAGCAGCTGGAGCTTGGCCGCCGTGTTTCAGGCCCATGCCCACAGTTGATTCGGCGGTTTATTAGGGGAAGCGCACATTTGGGCTGTATCGTCCTCTGCTTCATGAGCTGGAACCATGATTGTTGGCTCTTCCACAACCAGACACATATGCACCTGTGCTTGGCTGAAGCGATTGGAGATGAGAGGTGAGATTCTCAAACGTTTGAGGCTTTCCAGAAGCACAGGGGCAGTGGATGTCCATTAGTAAAGTAAGTGAAAAGTTGGGTATGTATGTGTGCGCCGTAAGTGGGTATGGGTTTTTGGTCCCTTGGGCTGCCTTGAATTGACCTCAGACAGGAGACGAAGGATGCTGTAGGAAGCATGTAGGTGGCGGTCAGGACTGGGCTCCGGTCTGGGCTCCGCTAGGCCTTGCCCCGTTGCGCAGCACGATTTAATCAGCTTCTCTGTCCCTCGGTGTCCTCATCCGTGAAAACGGGGTTGCAGCCGAGCCCTGCCCGGTCCTCCTAATGCTGCTACTTCGAGGACTCTAAGTGCTGCCACATGCTACAGAAGTTCAGAGAGGTAACGTGGGGCATCTTCTCCAAAGACATGTGTAATCATCTTTTTTTTTTTTAATGCAGGATGAGGAATAATCAGTGTCAATTAAAAAACCCACAAGCATTTATCATATTAGCACATGAAGTACTTTCGCGGCAAACGCAGGGCACGCGGCTGGCGGCTGGGCCGGTTATTAGTCGACGAGCCCTGAGATAGCCTGAGAAGCTCAGTGGCCTGAGTTCAGGCGCATCAAGCTTGTGGGGTTCAGGGTTCTGTTTTCCTCTCATGGGGACGGTTGAATGAAGAACTTGGGGACTCTGGCCCCAGACACCCTCCAACCTGAACTCCAAGTCATCCTCTCAGACTCGCCTCTCCCAGGGAGCCCACAAGGCTGGTCACTGGTGTCTCCAGACCTGCCCCAGTGCCCCCGCCTGGAGAAACAGGAGAGTAAATCTAACTGGTGGGATGCTGAGTACAGAGCCTCAAATGTAGGAGTCGAGGCTGCAAACAGGCTTCTGCTCATCTCCTATCAGCGATGACATGGTTGACAGGCCCTGGAGAAATGCAGAGATGTCGGTGGTCCCATGGGGAGGAAGGGGCACAGGCAAAGGCCCGGGCAGTGGGTGAGGCTTGACTGAGTCCAGGCGGGGCCACTCATGAATGGCACAGCCTTTGGAAAATCTCCTGGACGCTCTGACCCTTGGTTTCTTTGTCTCTACCATGGCTGTGGTTGTTGAAGTGTGTCCCCCTTCCTGAAACATCCAAGTCCTCACCCTGGGTACCTGCGAGGGTGACCGTATTTGGAAGCAGGTCTCTGCAGATGATGAAGTTAAGGTGAGGTCACGGGAGTGGGGCGGCCACCACCTGATGTGACTGTGCCACGGGCAGACGAGGGCAATCGGGACACAAACAGGCACGGGGAGGCGGCCTCTGCAGACCAGGGGAAGGCCGGAAGGGGGCCTCCACTCCCCAAGGGTGCCGAGGATCCTGTCCACGCCAGCGGCTAGGGGGTGGGCAGGGAAACACTCTCCCCTGGAGCCCTCAGGAGGAGCCCAACTTGCTGACACCCTGATTTCAGACTTCTGGCCTCTGACTGCGAGAGAATAAATTTCTGTTGTTTCAAGCTGCCCCAGTGGTGATATTTTGTTATGACAGCACCAGGAAATCAGTACACAGGCTGTAACCCCAGCTTCCCCATCACGCGCAGCTGCTGACCGGGACCGGGAGGGCCCCAGGCGTCCCTGCTGCCTCAGCAGCTGGTCCCACATCCTCCGGGTCTGCCAGGCCATGGTGCTTGGTGGGGTGGTCCTCAGCAGGAGGACAGAGGGGTCCCAACCAGACCCCAGGCCCCCTCCCTCCTTAATGCTTCTTACCGTCATTTATCCACCATCATTTAATCACTCAAAAGTTTACTCTGGGTCAGAGCTAACTAACACCAAGAGCAGGGAGGAGGAAATGCTCCTGGGCGTGCAGTCCAGTGGTGTCAGGAGACAGAAGCAGGTGACTGTTGTATGATGCGTTCAGCGCAGCCCATGAAATATTCAGGAGGCATCCCAAGAGCGGGAGCAGGGCCCTGGAGGTGAGCTGGACACCGGGGCAGTGTCCTTGGAGGAGGGGAGGGTGTGGCAGGCCGTGGGCACCAGGAAGGGGTGGCCCTGGAGGCCAGCCTGTGACGAGGGTGACAGGACGCCAGGGCTGCAGGAGCTGTGGGTTCCCAGGTGATGCCGCGTTACGAAGGGAATTTCTTGGAGGGCTTCGTGCCACGTGGAGGGCTGGAAATCTATGCCCTGGACACCACTGGCATTGATGGGGTGGGGGTGGGGGCTCTGGAAATGCAGATTCTTGCCACCCCGGAAACCAGCGGTGGGTCCCTGCTGGGACAGACTGGTGCTGCTTGGACCGTGGAAAAGACACAGCCTCATGACGCCCCCCCGGGATCTGAAAGATGTTCCCCAGATCCCACATGGGGCTTTCCACGCCACTGCCTAACTGGGTTCTCCCGACTACTTTCCTGGCTCTCAGAGTTGCGATTTCACTGTTACCATGTCCGGGTGCTGCTGTCTCCCTTCCCCCTGTGCGACCCGGCCTTCCAAGCCACGCGTGGCATGGGGCCGGCAATGCAGGGTCCACCAGGGATCCCCAGGGGACGCTCAGCCCTGAGACTCTCCCCGGTCCCACGTGCAATAGTGAGGGAGGCAGGCAGGGGCGAGGCCTCTGGAGAAGGACCCGGCCATCAGGTCCAAGGGAAACTAGGACGCGGGTCCTCATCGCCCCGTGGAGCAGGCAGGAGGCTGGCTACCAAGACTCCCCTGCAGCGCGTGAGGCGCCCTTTGCCTGCCTTCAGGAAGGGACTGGGAGGAAGAGCTGGAAGTTTCCTTCTGCAGGACAGATGCTACTTCTCAAGGGCTGGAGTGACAGGAAGGGGGTCTGGGGAAACTGCCTCAGGGAAAGTCTTTTTCCCACTCTCTAAGCAGAAGGTAACATTTGTTCATTCTGCTCAGGTTAAATTACCATATTAATTATTCAAGAGACTTAATGCGCTCAAACCAGAATCCGTGTACCGGATCCAAGGGGGAACCAGAAACAAAATCGATGGGTCCAAAGGCCTTGGCAGCTGATGAATAATTAAGTCTCCTCCCCCTTGGAGTGAGACTGGGAAGGAAAGTTTACATGATGTGCAGACAAGACAGATAACAGAGAGATAGACAGATAACAGTAGATAATAGACTGGCAGACAGACAGACAGACAGACAGATGACGGAGGGAGAGGAGGAGACAGGTTGATAGCTGGATAGGTGATAAATAAATAGAATTGTAGGCAGACGATGATAGATAAAAGACAGAGAGAAAGACAGGGAGGGGTCCTGGGACCAAGTCCAGCTGAGTCTCTCTGTCCTGAGACCCAGCCCAGCTGTGTCCTGGGCATCAGGAGTCACAGAACTAATTGGGCTTGGAAGTGACCGTGATTGCACTCGTCTTTCAGTGTGACCCCGAGGGAGGGGCCAGGCCCCTGCGGTACTGGGATGGGTTTCACGCCGTCTATTTATATCCAAATCAATTCTAAGTCGGTTGCAGGACTCTCTAATCGAATCTGTTGTCCTTCATCCACAAGATAAGCTGCCTGGCTCTGTGCTCCTGGGGGACCAGGCCCTCCTCCTGGTGGTCGGGCCGCTCACCCAGGCAGCCGGTTTTCTGATTGGCTCAGTCTGGGGTGGGCTTGCCCTCTGCACTTCTCTGATGATCCAATATTTGCTCATGAACAAGAGCGCAAAGAACCCAGGCTGGCCAGACTCTGGGGAGACCTGAGGGTGCCCCACGGCACAGGACGTCCATCCCGTCACTAAACTTCTTGGAGGAGCCCGGGAGTCCTCGTGGAAGGTGGGAGTGCTAACACGCTCATGACATGTCCTCGGGTCCGGGAGGAAAGCAGGTGAGACACGCACGGCCTTTGAAGGGCGAATGGAGAGGCTGCTCCATTGGCTCAGAGCTGGATCGGAAACCCAGAGCTCACACAGGTTGGTCCCAGGACCTGCCAGGGACCCTTGGCATCCACCTTCCTCGTCAGAACCTTCAGAGTGTGTGCCAAGCACCTAGTTCAGCACCGAGGGGAAAGACACGGCTCCCCAGGACCCCTTGGGCATCATGGGGGAACCCGCCGGCCTGAGCTGCAGAGTGGGCTGTCCCCAGGAGGGGCCCCTCCCTGTCCTGTCAGACTGTCCCCAACGCTTGGCCCTCCTGGGCCTCCCCCTACTCTGCTTGTCATCTCTGCAGAGCTGCCCCCGGGGCACTGCCTTGGCAGCTGGAGGCACGGACGTCCACAGCCCCGGGGATTGTTAGGGACGTGGCTGGGGACCCACTGCCCTGGGCTCCAAAGTTGCATCCACGTGGCCTCCGAACTTCCCTTTTCTAACCCTCTGTGTCTTCATCTTTAACATGGAATAACAAGCGGGCTCACCTAGGAGAGCTGTTGGGGGTCAAACGACGAAAGTGCTAATAAAACCTGCCAGGGCCTTAGCACAACCCTGGCCCAGAGGAGGTGCCTGATAAGTGTTCAGTCACTAGCTCTTCTCTCACAAGTATTAATGAGTAATTTATCCAGGCTCGAGAATGTGCCTATTTGCGTTGTAAGACACCAAACTCACACCTGCTATGCGCTCTCCTGTGACAGCCAGAGGGGAGCCACACTGGAGAAAACTAGCCATGTGGCTAGATCTGGATCCGGTGTAGGGGGAGCCCAGGCCCCAGACCTGCCCGAGCAGCGGAATCACAGGATCACAAGGTTTTAGACGCGGAGGATTTCCTCTCCTCCCGGGAGCAGGAACACGAGCTCTGCATTCCCTCCCTGCGCCTGGCGAGTGGGGAGGAAAGGTCTGGAGAAGGGAACCACTTGCCCAGATGATGACCCGTTGTCAGAGGTACTGTGGGCAGAGGCCTCGCTCTTGAAACAGGCTCCATGGGTGGACTCTGGTCCTTGACAGAATGCCCCAGGATGTGCACCCATGGGCAGATGGCCAGTCCAGCAGCAGGCGGCGTCAGGGAGCACTCGAGGACGGAGAAAGCCTGGACCTGCAGGACAGGAACTGGTGCCACGGCGTGCTGGGAACCATGAGTCAGCAATTGTATTTCTCCGGTTCTGAGTTACATAAAGCAGCCTTCAGCCATAACTGGAGCCTGCAGAACTCACCCATCATCCGTGGTAATGTTCTGTATTATTTCCATTTTAATTAGAAACAATTGATTATGCTTCTTGCTCACCCGTCCTCCTTACCCCTAGCTCAGTGCTTTAGATAATGCCTTTCTTTAATGGCTGCCCCAGGGGGTTGCTGAAGAGGACAGTCGCATCTCAACACGCAGTTCCCGTGGCAGCAGGACAGTGAGGAAACTGGCAGGCAGCAGAGGGCACTGGGAGCTTGCTGTGCCCCTGGGAGGAAGCAGGAGGCAGGGCATGGGGAGTTTACACTGTGTGGTCAAAGATGCCCTGTGGTTCCCCATCTTGTACATCACCAGATTTTTGATAAATGTCCTATGGGAGACTGCATGAAAAGCACATGTATATTCTGACCAGTACTTGTCCTGGATGTCCTGACTTCAGGGAACTAGTTCTGTACAATTTAGAAAAAAAAAAAACAACAACAACACTAACCCGATTTTTCCTCTTTTCACCCAGCACCAGCCACACACCGCTGGTAAAAATGCCCTCCTCTCTTTCTGGGGCATAATTAGATCATTCCCAGCTGCTTTGGTGCCAGGTATGGCCGGGTTGACAGGTTGACTTCCCTGGTGGCACAGACGGTAAAGCATCTGCCTACAATGTGGGAGACCCAGGTTCGATCCCTGGGTCAGGAAGATCCCCTGGAGAAGGAAATGGCAACCCACTCCAGTAGTCTTGCCTGGAGAATCCCATGGACAGAGGAGCCTGGTGGGCTACAGTCCATGGGGTCACAAGAGTCGGACACAACTAGGTAACTTCACTTCACTTTATGGCCACGTGACCGTGCTCTAGGCAGCGGGTGTGAGCAGAAGGGATGAGCTTCACTTGGGGTCTGGGGCCCAAGTTATCCTTCCTCCAGCCGGATGTGGACCCTGGGAGGACCTGGGTAGCAGCGCCATGAGAAGGGAGGCTCCAGGGGCCTCTCCCTGCATCCTGTGAAGCCTGCCTTCTCAGCTTGCCTCCAAGCGCTACGTGGGAAGTCAATTCCTGCCGAAGTCCAGCCAGGGCACAGACGGGTCTGTCTGTTCTCTGGTGTTTGTGGATTCACTCCCACACGCCAGGCACAGGACCAGGTGAGTCGCAGCTGAGGCCAGGGGGCGGGGCACAGCGGGCAGGCAGACAATGGGGAGTCATCCCCGGCAGGTGAACTGTCAGGAGGAGACGCGGGGACAGTGACGGTGCACCGGGCCCAGAGGCGCGGCACTGGTGAAGGGCCCCCGGAAGACGGGCCCTCCTGCTGAGGTCCGGGAGTGCAGAGGAGGGCCCTGGAGGGTGGGCGAAGGGCCCCCCAGAGCAGTGAATGGCCTGGAGCCGGGGACATGCTGGGCGGGCTCACGGGCCCGAGGGAGGGCAACGTGGTGGCAGCCGGGAGGGACAGCTGGGGCGGCTGTGGTGCTGTCCTCCTCTCAGGCCACAGTTTGGCATCCATGAGTGTGGAGCCAGCCCCTCAGATGAGCGTGAGGCTGGTGGGCTGCACACAGCGTGGTGCCCAGCCTGGAGCTGCCCACTCCTTTTTTCCCAGCCATCTGCTCCTGGGAGGGGCCCGGGGTGTCTGTGACCCCTGCTTTTGCCTGAAGCAGTGGCCTGAGGACAGCCGATGACTCCAATAATTGCCTCCTTTCCAGCCGCAGGCAGTGATGAATGGGCCCTGAATCCGTGTGGTTTCAGGAATCGATACTGTAATATCTTTATACCAGCGGGGAGTGAGGTGAGGAAGTAGAGCACAGCCTTTGAATCTCCCCTCCGGGCCTGCGGAGGCCACGACCTCTGGGCACTTGCAGGCGCGCGTCCGTGGGGGAGGGCGAGTGGATGCGGTGGGCAGGGTGCAAGACCCGGAGCCCAGGGCCAGCCCGGGCAGGGTCTCTCGTCCCAGGCTCTCATCACGGGCCATGTGAAGAGCTCTATGAAGTACCAAGTGGCCAGCACATGCATCCGGTAGTCGTGACGGCGGAGAGCTGAGTCCTGGGGACCGTGGAGCGCCAGCCCTGGGGTGCGTTCTGCAGCGTCCACGTCTTCAGATGGTGATGAGACCTCAGACAGCTAACCTGGTCCCACTCTGACAGGTGACATTGCTGGCTCCTAAAAGATAAAGTTATAGACTCAAGGCCATGCCTGAAGTTGGGATCAGAATAATTTTCCAGAACATTTGCTCTGAGCTTCACTTTGCCCACCGAGAGGGTTCAGGAAAGAGCAGCTTTGCTGTGAGTCAGCTCGGAAAGTGCTCTGCCTGTGGGACCAAGGAGCGGGCTATGCGACAGGGGCCCACATCCCATCTGTGTCTTCAAGAGGAAAACAGGAACACCCTCCTGTCATAGCAAACATCCATCCATCTCTGTTCCCCCGCCTCCCAGAGCACCTAGGGTGAGAAATTGACTTATTTGCCATTGCACTGAGACTAAAATAAATGACACTATTTCCTGCTCATCTTGTGAGCGATGTTTTCTTCTTTAAAAAAGAAGCATCACTGTCTCCTTCTGTTTGCTCAGCTGTGTGGGTTACTCATTTGTTCAGATAAGTCCTCCGAGAGCAGATGTCCCAAGCTCCTGGCCAATAGAGTGATCAGAGACCAGCACATCCATCTGCTGGTCAGTGACACACCCTTCATCACCCTCTGTGGAGAGAGTTTGGGCTCTGACAGAGGGAACTGTGTGCACTGCCCTGCCTTCCGCTGAGAAGGAGGTACCCAGCTTGGTCATGAAGACACAGCTCCTGATCTCAGGGCGTCATCCAGTCTGATGGAGAAGGCGGTTCCTGATCTGCTGGACAGATGGAGGGGATACAGCCCCTGATCCATAGCCCCTGGACTGATGCTCAGATGGGAGTGATATATCTCCTTGTCTGCTGTTCAGATGCAGGACATACCGCCTGCCAAATCTTATGGTCAGATGGGGAACCCTTTGCCTCTCTCACTGCTGCTCAGATGTGGGAGATGTGACCTCTAGTCTTCATGGTTCCCTGATTGGGGCAGAAAGGCAAGATTCTTTCTTCTGAGAGCCTAGCCTTAAGTGAAACCACAGCCTCCAGGAGGCTGCACAGTCTCACAGAGGTTGGAGACCCCTCGGTCCCTGCCCACCAGGTACCCTACAGTCTGAAGAGGAGGGTCAGCACCTGTCCACGGAGAGGTGTAGGGATGGCATCAAGACAGGTGGATTGCTGCTCCAAAGACAACCAGCATCTGCCAGGGCTGAGGGGGTGGTTGCCTGGTTTGGTTTCATTGACTCTGGAGGGAGCCAAGAGGCATTTAGCCAACTGGTTGAAAGGGAAAAATCCAGATGTTCTCAGTCACACTCTTGCTGAGCAGCACACGTGGCAGATCCCTGGTGATGGACTCAGTGTCCTTCCGATTCTGACCCTGGGCTGTGGCTGGGGTCCCCAGGGTGGCTGGGCTGAAAGACTGCCCAGGAGGCACCATGAAGACTGTGATGCAAAACCCTGGGATTGGGTGGGGGTGGAGTTGAGGGGAGGCCCATGTTATATTTTCAGTAGAAGTCAAGCCTTACCTGATGGGCTCTGCTTGAGAGTATCCCAGAACCCCTTAAGCAGTCCCTTTAGAATAAGACCCCAGGACACCCATCCCTGGAGAGCTCAGGGCACGGATGCCCCTCTAGGACTGGAAAATGAGCCATGACCTTCGTCCAATCTTGATGTCCAGGACTCTGACAGGTTTCTGGGTCAGACTCATCAGAACCGCGGTAATTCCTGGACAGTCCAGGGCAGGAGAAGGGCAGAAAGCTGAAGCTAAAGTCGATCTCCAGGAAAGCGGTTCCGTGAGCTCTCCATGGTGCTGAAACCATCTGCTTTCCCTGGCACTGGGTCTGTGTTACAACTTCTCTCCCGCCTGGGGCCACTGTGAGCCCTGATCAGAGTGGGTGGCTCTCGACCTGTGGTTGTAGGGCAGCCCTGTGGGACCTCCTGCCCAGAAGTACTTTTCCTTGGCATCCTGAAGCCCCTCATGGGTGTGAGCACACTGGAATGTGAGGTCATTGGGTCAAAGACCCAGGACCATTTTCTCTTCCTTGCACAGAACTCTACACAGTGTCCTGAGTCCTTCAATGCTTGGTCAACAGTTTTGGGTTCAGTGGGTGGAGATTACATAGAGTCTACCCGATCCTTGGACCCGTTTCATTATGTAGCCCAGTGAGAGGTGAAAAAGGAGAAACAGCATGTAATAGATAAAAAGAGGACTCACAAAGAGTTTTCCATGATCTAGTTTTACTTACTATTCACCTTTCTAATAGACCCTCCAGTCTTTGCCTTTATGATTATCAGAGTCCCCACAGCTTCCTGAGTGTGGTCTGAGGTCCGCTGAGGACTGGTTGCCAGCCTTCCTCTGAAGGTTAGAGCATGCAGCTGACAGAGGACAGTAACAAAGCCCAAATGCCAGCACCACTGAGGGGCAAGCTTTCAAGAGCCAGCCTCAAGTATCCAGCTTCTCTCTATCGCTTTTGGCCCAAACTCATATTCAATAAACCTGCAGGCTGCCTTCCCCAGTCATCTGATCCAACATTGATCCCCTCTTCCTGAGTGCCCACGGCATCTCGCTTTCTGGAGCATGTGTCTGAGTGGGCTATTTTCATATTTGCTTTATTCTCTAATTGCCTGAGTATTCATCTTTCTGCGAGATCAATGTCTGATTCATCTCCATACCCTTCATCACCTAGCACAGGGATCTGCTTGACCTTTCAGGAAGTTACTGAATGACTGAGCAGCTTCTGTGACTCCTGCTCCTAGTAATTCTGATAACGAGAGTGCCAGAAGGTGCCATGTCAATCCATTTTAGCTTTATCGCTTCTGTTTGTGCTCCAGAGAATTCCAAGAGGCCTAATGGAGAGTATTCTCAGTTTATACGGAGAGCACAGAGAAGTTAAGGAAGCTGCCTGAGGTCACACAGCCCAGGCAGTTTGTTCCCAGAGCCTGTGCTTCCTGAAAAGAAACAAATGGAACCCAAGCACAGTAAATTGGTTTAGTGAGTGTAGGTGTATGGAGCAGGCCTGTCTTCCTAATAGACTCTCATAGAAATCTGAAGCATTATAGATCTTCTGGTCTAAAAGGACGATTTTATAAATGAGGCTTTGCACAAATGGGTGAAGAGGAACTACACTGCACTTGGCTACAAGCAGACCAGCCATGAACAGCGCCTGGACTTCTCCACCTGTCACCAGGGACCTGCAGAGTCACAGCACGTGGGTATTTGGGGAGCTGGAAGACTCCATGCACGTACGATGCCTTGGGTCACTGTGGTGCTTGTGTTTCTAAAATAAAGTGGTCATAGTAGGTAGTGGACAGCATTTGCAGAACGTGGTGGCATTTTTACAATTTTTACAGAAAGGTGTGCTCGGCTGGTGTATTTATTAGGTAATGGGTTCCTTTGTACATGATGGAGAATCTGAATTTTGAGTGACTTCAGCACGTGTAAGTGCAGCAGCAGTGAGCCAAGGAAGCCCAAGGAGCAGGGCAGGGGGCACATTCAGGCGTGGCTCTCACTGAGCACGTCCACCCTTCACCGAGGGGCAGGCAAGGGCAGAGGGGTAGGTCTGGCCCCTCTCTCAAGGGCACGACTCTGCTCCCATCTGAGGACGTGGGCTAGTTCACAGGAGCGCTCTGAGCCACGCAGGAAGACAACACGCCCTCTTGTCGGGCAGCAGGTACCCTGGGGAAAACTGGAGAGGAGCTGAGAGTGGGCACCGGGCGCAGCCTCCCCCATGAGCTGGCCAGCAGGGGCCTGTGCCGTCTCCCCATTGCTCTCATCTGCCCTGTCTCTGCCTCACCTGCTATTCACGCTACGGTGTCAGACCCCACAGCATCCTAGTAACCTGGGCAAGGCTGCGGCTGGTCCTCAGCATCCAGATGAGACAGTGGACATCCAGGGACTCTGGCCTGTCCCAGGTCAGCAGTAAGCCCTGGCTCCCAACTGCTAGTGTGCGTGCCCCCGTGAACGCAAGCCTGGCCTCTCACTAGCCTTTGCAAAGCCTGATGAACTGACTCAAAGTGCAGAGCCTGCGCCTTGGCCCAAGGGCCAGCCTACAGTCGGCATGGGAGCGGCAGGAGAGGCAGGCGCCACACGCTGGCCTTGACGTTGAAGGTAGCAGCTGTCTTGTCAGGGGTTGTCTCACTGTCATTGGCCCGTCCCTCCACTCCCTGCCCAGCCCAGGTATCTCGTGGGCAGAGCCAGTCCTGGGCCTCTGCCAGGGAGGGAAAGGCAGCAGGACGGGGGGCGGCGGGTGCAGGCCTCTGGAGCCGGGTGTGCAGGGGAGCCGGGCGTGCAGGGGAGCCAGGCTTGCAGGGGAGGTCTGGCAGGGAAGTCCCATAGTCCTCCCAGGCCCAGCCCGCACACCCTCGGGGCACCCTTCTCACCCCACTGTGGGAGTGGGTGCAGCCCTCCCCACTCCTCGGTCACATCTGGGCACAAAACAGAGCCTGGCTTGGAGGTTCTGTCTGGGACTGAGTGAGAGAGCGGATCAATAAGTGATTAATGATAGCCTGGCCCAGGAGGACGTGTGGCTGAATGCTGACCGCTTAGACTCAGAGAGGGTCTCCATCTCCTGTGCGGCGTTTAGTGTTTCAACCTTCACAGTGGACTTTTCTTCCTTTTGAATTTTATTCCAAGTGCATTTGACTATAAATAAGAATTCAAATTTTAAAAATCGTCTGTTCCTCGGGGTAGTGGCTGTGGCTGGCCTCTGGCCCTGAGGGCACACGGTCTGCTGACCAGCAGCCCACTCATAAGGGAGCAGTGTATGCCCAGTGGTCAGGGCAGCTCTGGACTCAGGTGTGGCCGCGGTCCCAGCAATGGCCTTCCTGGCCTGGCCACTGTGGGCAAAGTCACGTCCTCCCTCCGTGCCTCTGTTTCCTCATCTCAGATGTGGTCTGACCGAGCTGAAGCAGTGGAGGCCTGCGCCCGGCTCCAGGCAACCCCAGAGGGATCTGATTCCATCTCATGAACTCACCCTGAGGGCCCCTCCCCTGGGTGATGTGCTGAGGGGTGGGGGGCGTGGGTCTCACGGGCCTTACTTCATCTCAGACACCCCATGGCCTCATAGAGTCACCCCACAATGCAGACACAGCCTGCTTGTTCCCTGCCAGGGGCCTGGGTGGGCAAGAGACGTGGGTGCTTAAGGAGATATTAAGTCACGTGTCTCAAAGAGATGCTTCTGGTTAGTCCTGTGTCATTAAGCATCACTTAATTATTAAAAATTAATAACCTTACAACTGTGTGAGACACGTCTGATTACAGATACTTGAAGTCCATAAATATCTTTAAAGGACCAATTACTGCTTCATTAAGGGACACTACCGATGACAGATCGTACCCTGGAGACCCTCAGAGCAGAGTGGATGCACGGCTGGGTGCCCTCCCCCATCTTGCTCAGTCCTGCTCCCCCCGGGGCAGCCCCTGCCTTCAGATCACATCACCTGCAGGAGGAGCCTTCCAGGTGCGCCGGGCAGAGCACCTGGCTGTCCCATCTTCTCGCTCGACTTGTCGTTGGTGGGTTTGCCCCACCCTCGACCCCAAGCGCTCTATCCTGGCTCCTCTCCTCCCCCTTTCTTTCTCTCCCCATTCTTTTCTCCCCAGCTTTATTGAGGTCTAATAGACAAATAAAAAGTGTGTATACTTACGATCGCATGACACATTTAAACACTGTGAACTGGTCACACAACCAAGCTAATTAGCTCACCCATCGCCTGACAGGGTCTCTCCACTTCCTTCTTTTTCTCTTCTGTTTTGGTAAGAGCAGTGAGAATCTGCTCTCTCAGTGACTTTCAAGCACACAGTATTTCCAGCTCCGGTCATCTGTGCCTTAGAGCCCAGACTCACTCATCCCACACACACCTAGTGCCTTGACCACCTCCTTGCCCCCCAACTTCACCCCAGCCCCAGTGACCGGCAGCCTGCCCCCTGCTCCTGTGGGTTCTTGTTTTTCAGATTCCACATCTACGTAGTATTTGTTCGTCTCTGACAAACTCTCAATCTTAAAGTCAGTCCTAAAGGAATCCAGTCAATACTAAAGGAAATCAGTCTTGAATATTCATTGGAAGGACTGATGCTGAAGCTGAAATACTTTGGCCACCTGCTGTGAAGAACTGACTCACTGGAAAAGACCCTGATGCTGGGAGAGATTGAAGGCAGGAGGAGAAGGGGATGACAAAGGATGAGATGGTTGGATGGCATCACCGACTTGATGGACATGAGTCTGAGCAAGCTCCCGGAGTTGGTGATGGACAGGGAGGCCTGGTGTGCTGCAGTCCATGGGGTCACAAAGACTCGGACACAGCTGAGCGACTGAACTGACCGACTTCTCTCACTCAGCATGAAGTTCTCAAGGCCCATCCATGCTGATGTAAAAGCAGGATTTCCTTCCTTTTGAGGCTGAGTAACATCCCACTGTGACTCACATGCCACGTTTTCCAGCCTAGTCATTGTGCATGAAGACATGGGTTGCCCGCGCTTCTCGGCTCTTGTGGAAGATGCTGTTGTGGACATCCTCTTTGTCAGCCTGTCTGTCTCCCCTTTCTCCTCTCTCCTCGCCTCTCTCCCTGCACTGACCCCGTGGCGCCATGGCAGGCATGTCTGTGGGCTCTGTGTGCAGCGCTGCTGGGCCCAGGGTCAGCCTCTGCGGCGTTCTGATGCCGGGCACTTGGGTAATTTCCACTTTGACCAGATCTGCTGATGGGGTGGCTGAGACATGGCCCGGAGGCCCAGGCAGGTGAAGGGCCTGACCACAGTCAGGTGAGTGGAGGGTGAAGATCCTGGGGGCTCGGAGGTCTGCGCTCCCTGAATCAGCCCAGGGCCCCCCTTAGGGCCAAAGCAGACCCACTGTCAGCTCCGGGCCCCCGTCAGGTCTCAGGGGTGGAGGACTCGGGCCACACTCTTTAGAGACAAGTCGGTGGACTTGCAGGTGGGAAAAGGCACTGATGTATTTCTAACCCATGGAGTGGTCCATACATGTGTGCACACATGTGTACACGTGCACCAGGCACACACGCTTACTCACACACACAGGTACAACCCCCACCCTGCACCCCATCCAGAGGCCTGGAGATGCTCAGCCAGAATGACGTCACTCCTTTCATGTTTGGAGTAAAATAGCTTCTCTCCCAAGGGCCCTGGGACGCCAGCTTACCAAGCCTGGGCCAGTCCACTGCAGATGTCCTTGGGCCCTGTTGGGAGACCTTAACTAAATTCTTCTGTGTGACAAGGACTTGCACTTGGTGTCTGTTCTGGGCAGGGGGGTGGCGGAAGGATGAGGCAAGTAGGGGAGCTGGGAAGGTGGGCTGCGGTCAGGAGGAACCTCTAGGCCTTCAGGGGCACGCGTGGCTCCAGCTCGACCACGTCCACTCCTGGGTACACGGTGGGCTGAGCGTCTGTTTGTGAGATGGGGCTGGAGGTCATGCGGGTGCCAGTCACGGGGGAGGTGGGGGATTGGGGCAGCCCCTGTGGCACTCGGCGGCCAGTGGAGGGCGGGTGTTAGGTGACCCCTGGGGACGGAGCACAGAGAGAAGCAGATGAGCCAACAAATGAGGCTATTTATGAAAACTTAAAATATGGACACAAGTCACGGTGTACATTTTGCCAAAGCATAATCGTACAGAAAAAAATCCACCTTAAGCCCATTAGATGATGACCTGTAGGGTGGAAAGGGACAGACAAGGACAAGCAGTGGAGCGATGGGGAGAAGGGCCCTGTGTGGGTTTGCACAGTGGGCTGGGCTCCCCGAGATGCACTGGCCGGGGGCGGAGGTCGGGGGGGAGGTGACGGCTGCTGCTCCCTGGCCGCCTGCTGGCTAGGAGTTACTCAGCAGTCTCCCACTGGCTAGGACGGGCTGGGCAGCCTTTGCTCCGTGCTGACGGTCCTCTCCAGAGACCAGGACTGGTGGGGCTTGCTCCCACTGCTCTTCATTCACTCCTTTTCCTGCTTTCTTTGTAAGTGCTGGACAGTGTCACCCTGAGTCAGGCTGTGTTGTGTGTCGGGGCCCAGGATGGCAGGAGCTCCCCTACATGCCCAAGGAATTCAGAGGAGGCAGTTGAGCAGGCGGACAGCACCTGGAAGACTGCCTGGAGGAGGCAGCACCAACAGAGTCCAAGCAGTGAGGCCGAAGGGCTGCGTGAGAACCCTGGCTGGGTGCGGGTCCAGGGCTGGGGGCTGAGACTCCACTCTCTCCTGGTTCTCCAACTCTCGGGGGCTCATTAAAGAGCATCGGCCTCATGAGGATTACAGGAGGAAATGCTGGAGAGTCTGGTGCCTGGGGACCTGTGTGTTCCCCTCTGCTGCTGGGGTGGGGGTCCAGGGTGCTCATCCTCTCTCCTCACACCCTCTCTGCAGGAGCCAATGTCCTCTGTTTGCCTGCGAGCCCTAGTCTGCCTCTGGTCCCCTCGCAGGCCTCGTCCAGGGAACCCCGTGGGCACACCCACACACATGTTGGGAGCCTCCCCTCCAGTAGCCCAGGCACGGGGTTCCTGGTCCTCAGGGGGAACTGGACCCAGGGCACATAGAGACCTGCTCGCCTCCCCCACCCTTTATCTCAGCCTCGCATCCAACAGGCCAGTAAGTCTGCATGGACCGACTCCACTGGCCTGTGTGTGTCAGCCTTGACTGGACCATCTGAGCAGCCTCTTCACTGCGTGTCCTGTGGCCTGTTCACCCTACGCTGACATCCTTCCCAGTGGTTTGCCCCCACGGGAGTCCAGAGATGGACTCCAGCTTGGCCTGTGCCCGCCCCTCTTGCACCTCCGTCTCCAGCAGTGTCAAGCTGCTTGTGGTTCTTCCACGAATGTATAGAACACAGTGGGGAGGATATTACTTCCCTGAGCTTGTACGCCATTGTTCCATTTTCTTTTTTTTCTTTTTCCTTATTTTTCCCTTGTTCCATTTTCTTGAATGGCTTCATGTCCCACCTAGCAAACTCCTATTCATCCTCTAAAATCCTGCTAACATGTCCACCTGTCGTGATGCCCACAGACAGGGTTCGGTTCTCACTCCCTGTGCTCAGATGGCTTCATTTTTCCCGTGTCCTAATTACCTGTTTACCTGCCTGTCTCCTGCATCAGATCAAGGGTTTCTAGAAGGCAAAGACACACACGTGTTTCCTCAGCTGAGGTTGTCTCAGACCCCTGGTCTACAGGCATATCCCCGAGTGGACGAGTGCAGGGAACAGAGAGGCGCTCGCGGTTCTGTGTATGACTCGTCCTCGTGACAAGGCTGGAGCGGTCAAGGTCAGGCCTGCTGCTCGTCACACTGACACCATCTTGGGGAAAATGACAGTGTGTCTCCGGACTCACTGCCAGCTCGGTGACCCGCCAGGTTCGGGCAGGACAGCCGCTCAAACTAGGTCAGAGGCCTGGCCGCCCACCTGGTTCCAAGGAGCGTGCTTCATGAATGCAGGAAAGAGTTAAGCTTGCGTGTGATTATTTATCCATTTGGCTAATTAGATTTTAATAGGGCCTGCACGCTGCACCCTGCAGCGCTGCAACAGGAATTTAAATGGGCTTTGCCAGGAAGCATGTTGGTGTTGGACACGGACCAGAGGCTGGGGCAGGGGTGGGGGACAGAGAGGCGGGGCACGGGCAGCAGGGCCTCTGCCTGCCTGCCTGTCTCTTCCCGTCACCCCTGGGCCAGCGTTTATTACTTCCCATCCTCCTTCCTTCCTGGGGCGCCCCATGGGCCAGCTCTGAAGACAGTAGTGAGCCGACCTTCCCCTGGGGGCACATTGTCTGATGATGGAGGAAGATACCAATGGCGAGGTTGTATCCCACACCGAGGTCCCTTCCCGGGAGTACTGAACTTGTGTGAACTCATTAGATACTTTCCTCATCCCTTCCCACATCCTACACACCAGGAGATCAGGGCACAGAGAAGCTAAGAGACTGGCCCAAGGTCACACAGCGACCGGTGGAAGAGCCAGGATTCTTGCTCAGGCTGTCTGCTGGCGGGGCTGTGTGTTTACCTGCCTGTGTTACTGCTTCTCCATGTCTGCCAAGTGCACAGGGCATGGTGGTGCTAGGGTTCCGAGAGAAGTTAGCAGGTGTCCAGATTTAGACTTGGGGCGAGTCAGCGGATGCTTGGACCAAGATTCAAATCTACAGGAAGCGTGTAGAGTCGAGTGGAAAGGAGGTGCAAAGGGCCTGAGGCGGGCGGCCCCTTGGTGAGTGGGAGGGTGGGAGAAAGTGAGTGAAAGGCTGCCTGCACTGGGACAGGGGTGGCATCAGACCAGAGCAGGAGGCTTGGGATGAGGGGTGCAGACGCCTGCAAGCAGGGGGCACAGTCCTTAGAAGGACAGGACTGGGGTCCTGCTCACCTCTCTTCCTCTGGGAAGCCGCCTAGGTCTCACTTTCCGGAAGGAGAGGGGCTGAGCTGGCCGTTAGCGGCCTCTGTCTCTGCATTCCTATCCCCGAGTCTCGGGCTGACTCCAGGTGTCGGCGCTTCAGCTTCCGGTGGTTGTGCCAGGGGTGGTGTGCGCACCACTTCCGGCTGGGCCCAGCCACCCTTATGACTTGGTGGGCCTGCCTCTGCCCGCTGTGCCTCGTCGCAAACTCCACGCTGTCGCCTGCCAGTACGCAGGGGCTGCCTTGTCGTGCGGCTCCCGCGTCAGGCCACCAGCACCGCAGCCTGGACCGGCCAAGAGCCCTTTCGTGCTCTGTGCCCCCCCAAAGCCTGGAGTCTGAATCGGGACCCTCCCCTGCGTCTTACCAGAGACTCTCGGCTCTGCAGTGCGGACCTGTTGTTTGGGTTTCTAGTTTAATTCCATTAAGATCTGAGGACCAGTTCTGTATGATTTCTATTCTTTTAAACGTGTCAAGGCTGGTTTTACGGCCCAGGACGAGGCCAGTCTTGGTGAGTGTTCCGTGGGCGCTGGAGAGGAATGCGTGCTCCGAGGTTGCTGATAGAGAGTTCAATCAGTGTCAGTCAGGCCTGCTTGTGGACAGTGCTGTCTGAGCTCACACATCCCTACTGATTTTCTGTCTGCTTGTTCTATCAATTACGCGGAGAGGAGGGTTGGCGACTGGACTTGAATTGTGGATTTCTCCTTTCAGTCCCATTAGTCCTGCCTCCTGAATTGTGAAGTTCTGTCATTAGGCACGTCCGCCTTTGAAAGGGGCCCTTTATTGTTACGTAATGCCCCTCTTTATCTCTGATTACCGTCCTTGTTCTGAATCTGCTTTGTGCGACGTTCATTTACCTGCTTCAGCCTCCTTTGTTTGGTGATTGCTGGTACCTTTCACCATCCTTTTTCTTGAAAGTATCCACATCTTCATATTGAAACCTGTTAGAATAGAGTTGGGTTTTGCTTTCTTTAAGATCAACTCTGACAATCTCTGTCTTTTAACTGCTGTGTTTATACTATTCACGTTTAAAGTGATTACTAAGATGGATTAAAATCTGCCACTTTGACAGCTGTTTTCTGTTTGTTCCCCTTCTACTTTCTTTCTCTTTCCCTCTCTTTCTGCTTTACTGTATTTAACTGGACACATTTTATGATTCCATTTTATCCTCTCTGTTGTCTCACTATTTACGTCTCTTTAAAAAAGTACTAGTGCTTTCCCTAGGGTTTACAACGTATGTTTTTAAGGGAACTGAGTCAAATACTGTTATTCAATTTCATGCGTACTGTAAAGATCTGATAACCGCGGTCCCAACCCCGCCTTTTGTCTGTTCTGTTTTGCTTTTGCGGATTCTATATGCACACAATACCTTGTTATTATTTTTTCCCTAGGCAGTTATCTTTCAGAACTGGGGTCAGTAAGCCATGACCAGCGGCTTGATTTATAAATAAGGGTTTCTTGACACACGACCCATTTGTTTACATTTGGTGCTGGTTCCATGCTTATTTACATATTTACATATTTACAAGGGCAGAGTTGAGTGCAGAGTCAGGTAGTCGAACAAAAAGCATCTGGCTCACAATACCTAAAATATTTACTATCTTTCTCTCTAAGAAAACATTTGCTGACTCATAGTTTAGATCAAGGCTTCCCTGGTGGTTCAGATGGTAGAGAATCTGCCTGCAATGCAGGAGACCTAGGTTCAATCCCTGCGTTGGGAAGACCCCCTGGAGAAGGTAACGGCACCCACTCCAGCGTTCTTGCCTGGAAAATCCCATGGACAGAGGAGCCTGTAGTCTGGCGGGCTACAGTCCATGGGGTTGCAGAGTCGGATACAACTGAGCGACTAACACACACACTGTTTAGACCAATTAAAACTAAAGAAAAAAATAAATTTTATTTTATCTCATTCATTTCATTTCTAACAAGCCTGTAATACATTTTCTGACTGATCCATTCCTTCCATGAAGAATCTCCTTGATCACTTCTTAGAGACTCTATGGGCAGTAAATTTCCTCAGGATTCATTTGTCTGAGAAAAATCTGAATTTCTCCTTCATTTATTCATGAACTCTTTTTTTTTTTAAATTGTAAAAATTTTAAACCTGTTTAAAATTGGAGAGGTGTTGTATAATAAACCCCAGTATAATCATCTCCTGCCTTTTACAGTATCAATTCTGGGCCCATCTTATGTTCTCTACACTCTGCCTCCTCCCTCCTGAAAATCATGCGCATGGTATCGTCCATAAAATATTAGCGTGTGTGTGTAAAAGACAGTGACCATAAACCACTGAAGGTAAGGATTTAAAAATCCTAAAAAATGAGCAGAGTTGCCCATGAAAAATTAACAATATTTTCTTAATATCATAAAATATTCAGACAGGTTTCAATTTCCCTAACTATTTCATGACAGTTTACTCCTGTTTTGAAGGACTTTTTGAAGAATATGGGGTTGACAGGCTTTGTCTTTCATCATTTTAAAGATTTTCCCCCATTGTCTTCTTGTATTCATTACTTCTGAAGAGAAGCTGACTGTAATTCTTATCTCAGTGCCTCCATAGGTAATGCATTTTCTCCCCTTCTTCAGTTCAGTTCAATTCAGTTGCTGAGTCGTGTCTGACTTTTTGCAACCCCATGGACTGCAGCACGTCAGTCTTCCCTGTCCATCACCAACTCCTGGAGCTTACTCAAACTCAAGTCCATTGCCTCGGTGATGCCATTCAACCATTGCATCCTCTGCCTTCAGTCTTTCTCAGCATCAGGGTCTTTTCCAATGTGTCAGTTCTTTGCATTAGATGGCCAAAGTATTGGAGTTTCAGCTTCATCATCAGTCCTTCCAATGAATATTCAGGAATGACATCCTTTAGGATGGACTGGTTGGACCTCCTTGCAGTTCAAGGGACTCTCAAGAGTCTTCTCCAACACCACAGTTTAAAAGCATTAATTCTTCAGTGCTCAGTTTTCATCATAGTCCAACTTTCACATCCACACATGACTACTTGAAAAACCATAGCTTTGACTAGATGGGCCTTTGTTGCTAAAGTAATGTCTCTGTTTTTTAATATGCTGTCTAGGTTGGTTATAACTTTTCTTCCAAGGAGCAAGTGTCTTTTAATTTCATGGTTGTAGTCACCATCTGCAGTGATTTTGGAGCCCCCCAAAATAAAGTCTTTCACAGTTTCCATTGTTTCCCCATCTATTTGCCATGAAGTGATGGGAACGATGCCATGATCTTAGTTTTCTGAAAGTTAAATTATAAGCCAACTATTTCACTCTCCTCTTTCACTTTCATCAAGAGGCTCTTTAGTTCTTCACTTTCTGCCATACGGGTCATGTTGTCATCTGCATATCTGAAACTATTGATATTTCTCCTGGTAATCTTGATTCCAGCTTGTGCTTCTTCCAGCCCAGCGTTTTGCATGACATGCTGTGCATCTAAGTTAAATAAGCAGGGAGACAATATACAGCCTTGACGTATTCTTTTCCTAATTTGGACCAGCCTGTTGTTCCATGTCCAGTTCTAACTGTTGCTTCCTGACCTGCATACAGATGTCTCGGGAGGCAGGTCAGGTGGTCTGGTATTCCCATCTCTTTAAGAATTTTCCACAGTTTGTTGTGTCCACACAAAGGCTTTGGCATAGTCAATAAAGTGAAAGTGAAGTTGCTCAGTCGTGTCCGACTCTTTGAGAACATATGGACTGTAGCTTATCGGGCTCCTCCGCCCATGGGATTTTCCAGGCAAGAATGCTGGAGTGGATTGCCATTTCCTTCTCCAGGGGACCTTCCTGACCCAGGAATCAAACCCGGGTCTCCCGCATTGCAGGCAGACGTTTTACCATCTGAGCCACCAGGGAAGCCCATAGTCAATAAAACAGGAGTAGATGTTTTTCCAGAACTCTTTTGCTTTTTAGATCATCCAGGAGATGTAAATCCAGCTTGGACATCTGGAAGTTCACCGTTCGCAAAGCCTGGCTTGGAGAATTTTGAGCAATACTTTGCTAGTGTGTGTTAGTTCAGTTCAGTTCAGTCGCTCAGTCGTGTCCGACTCTTTGTGACCCCATGAATCGCAGCATGCCAGGCCTCCCTGTTCATCACCAACTCCCGGAGTTCACTCAGACTCACGTCCATCAAGTCAGTGATGCCATCCAGCCATCTCATTCTCTGTCGTCCCCTTCTCCTCCAACCCCCAATCCCTCCCAGCATCAGAGTCTTTTCCAATGAGTCAACTCTTCGCATGAGGTGGCCAAAGTACTGGAGTTTCAGCTTTAGCATCATTCCTTCCAAAGAAATCCCAGGGTTGATCTTCAGAATGGACTGGTTGGATCTCCTTGTGGTCCAAGGGACTCTCAAGAGTCTTCTCCAACACCACAGTTCAAAAGCATCAATTCTTTGGCACTCAGCCTTCTTCACAGTCCAACTCTCACATCCATACGTGACCACTGGAAAAACTATAGCCTTGACTAGACGGACCTTTGTTGGCAAAGTAATGTCTCTGCTTTTGAATATACTATCTAGGTTGATCATAACTTTTCTTCCAAGGAGTGAGCGTCTTTTAATTTCATGGCTGCAGTCACCATCTGCAGTGATTTTGGAGCCCCCCAAAATAAAGTCTGACACTGTTTCCACTGTTTCCCCATCTATTTCCCACGAAGTGATGGGACCGGATGCCATGATCTTCGTTTTCTGAATGTTGAGCTTTAGGCCAACTTTTTCACTCTTCACTTTCACTTTCATCAAGAAGCTTTTTAGTTCCTCTTCACTTTCTGCCATAAGGGTGGTGTCATCTGCATATCTGAGCTTATTGATATTTCTCCCCGCAATCTTGATTCCAGCTTGTGTTTCTTCCAGCCCAGTGTTTCTCATGATGTACTCTGCATATAAGTTAAATACGCAGGGTGACAATATACAGCCTTGATATACTCCTTTTCCTATTTGGAACCAGTCTGTTGTTCCATGTCCAGTTCTAACTGCTGTTTCCTGACCTGCATACAGATTTCTCACGAGGCAGGTCAGGTGGTCTGGTATTCCCATCTCTTTCAGAATTTTCCATGGTTGACTGTGATCCACACAGTCAAAGGCTTTGGCATAGTCAATAAAGCAGAAATAGATGTTTTTCTGGAACTCTCTTGCTTTTTCCATGATCCAGCAGATGTTGGCAATTTGATCTCTGATTCCTCTGCCTTTTCTAAAACCAGCTTGAACATCTGGAAGTTCACAGTTCACGTATTGCTGAAGCCTGGCTTGGAGAATTTGAGCATTACTTTACTAGCATGTGAGATGAATGCAATTGTGTGGTAGTTTGAGCATTCTTTGGCATTGCCTTTCTTTGGAATTTGAATGAAAACTGACCTTTTCCAGTCCTGTGGCCACTGCTGAGTTTTCCAAATTTGCTGGCATATTGAGTGCAGCACTTTCACAGCATCCTCTTTCAGGATTTGAAACAGCTCAACTGGAATTCCGTCACCTCCACTAGCTTTGTTCATAGCAATGCTTTCCAAGGCCTACTTGACTTCACATTCCAGGATGTCTGGCTCTAGATTAGTGATCACACCATCATGATTATCTGGGTCGTGAAGATCTTTTTTGTACAGTTCTTCTGTGTATTCTTGCCACCTTTTCTTAATATCTTCTGCTTCTGTTAGGTCCATATGATTTCTGTCCTTTATCAAGCCCATCTTTGCATGAAATGTTCCCTTGGTATCTCTAATTTTCTTGAAGAGATCTCTAGTCTTTCCCATTCTGTTCTTTTCCTCTATTTCTTTGCATTGATTGCTGAGGAAGGCTTTCTTATCTCTTCTTGCTATTCTTTCGAACTCTGCATTCAGATGCTTCTATCTTTCCTTTTCTCCTTCGCTTTTTGCCTCTCTTCTTTTCATAGCTATTTGTAAGGCCTCCCCAGACAGCCATTTTGTTTTTTTGCATTTCTTTTCCATGGGGATGGTCTTGATCCCTGTCTCCTGTACAATGTCATGAACCTCATTCCATAGTTCATCAGGCACTCTGTCTATCAGATCTAGGGCCTTAAATCTATTTCTCACTTCCACTGTATAATCATAAGGGATTTGATTTAGGCCATACCTGAATGGTCTAGCGGTTTTCCCTACTTTCTTCAATTTGAGTCTGGATTTGGTAATAAGGAGTTCATGACCTGAGCCACAGTCAGCTCCTGGTCTTGTTTTTGTTGACTGTATAGAGCTTCTCCATCTTTGGCTGCAAAGAATATAATCAATCTGATTTCGGTGTTGACCATCTGGTGATGTCCCTGTATAGAGTCTTCTCTTGTATTGTTGGAAGAGGGTGTTTGCTATGACCAGTGCATTTTCTTGGCAAAACTCTATTAGTCTTTGCCCTGCTTCATTCTGCATTCCAAGGCCAAATTTGCCTGTTACTCCAGGTGTTTCTTGACTTCCTACTTTTGCATTCCAGTCCCCTATAATGAAAAGGACATCTTTTTTGGGTGTTAGTTCTAAAAGGTCTTGTAGGTCTTCATAGAACTGTTCAACTTCAGCTTCTTCAGTGTTACTGGTGGGGCATAGACTTGGATAACTGTGATATTGAATGGTTTGCCTTGGAGACGAACAGAGATCATTCTGTCGTTTTTGAGATTGCATCTAAGTACTGCATTTCGGACTCTTTTGTTGACCATGATGGCTGCTCCATTTCTTCTGAGGGATTCCTGCCCGCAGCAGTAGATATAATCGTCATCTGAGTTACATTCACCCATTCTAGTCCATTTTAGTTCGCTGATTCCTAGAATGTCGATGTTCACTCTTGCCATCTCTTGTTTGACCACTTCCAATTTGCTTTTATTCATGGACCTGACATTCCAGGTTAATGCAATATTGCTCTTTACAGCATTGGACCTTGCTTCTATCACCAGTCACATCCACAGCTGGGTATTGTTTTTGCTTTGGCTCCATCCTTTCATTCTTTCTGGAGTTATTTCTCCACTGATCTCCAGTAGCATATTGGGCACCTACTGAGCTGGGGAGTCCCTCTTTCAGTATCCTATCATTTTGCCTTTTCATACTGTTCATGGGGTTCTCAAGGCAAGAATACTGAAGTGGTTTGCCATTCCCTTCTCCAGTGGACCACATTCTGTCAGACCTCTCCACCATGACCGGCCCGTCTTGGGTTGCCCTGTGGGCATGGCTTGGTTTCATTGAGTTAGACAAGGCTGTGGTCCTAGTGTGATTAGATTGACTAGTTTTCTGTGAGTGTGGTTTCAGTGTGTCTGCCCTCTGATGCCCTCTTGCAACACCTACCATCTTACTTGGGTTTCTCTTACCTTGGGCATGGGGTATCTCTTCACGGCTGCTCCAGCAAAGCAGAGCCGCTGCTCCTTACTTTGGATGAGGGGTATCTCCTTACCACCGCCCTTCCTGACCTTCAATGTAGGATAGCTCCTCTAGGCCCTCCTACGCCCTCGCATTCTGCTAATGTGTGAGATGAGTGCAATTGTGTGGTAGTTTGAACACTCTTTGGCATTGCCTTTTTCTGGGATTGGAATGATGACTGACCTATTCCAGTCCTGTGACCACTGCTGAATTTTCCAGATTTGCTGGCATATTGAGAGCAGCACTTCACAGCATCATCTTTTAGGATTTAAAATAACTCAACTGGAATTCCATCACCTCCACTAGCTTTGTTTGTAGTGATGCTTCCTAAAGCCCACTTGACTTTGCATTCCAGGATGTCTGGCTCTAGGTGAGTGATCACACCATCATGGTTATCTTGGTCATGAAGATCTTTTTTGCATAGTTCTGTGTATTCTTGCCACCTCCTCTTAATATTTTCTGCTTCTGTTAGAAGAATGACAGAGAATGATCTCTGTTCATTTCCAAGGCAAACCATTCAGTATCACAGTAATCCAAGTCTATGCCTTGACCAGTAATGCTGAAGAAGCTGAAGTTTAATGCTTCTATGAAGACCTATAAGAATTTCAAAAGCAACACCCAAAAAAGATATCCTTTTCATTATAGGGGACTGGAATGCAAAAGTAGGAAGTCAAGAAACACCTGGAGTAACAGGCGAATTTGGCCTTGGAATACAAAATGAAGCAGGTCAAAGGCTAACAGAATTTTGCCAAGAGAATGTACTGGTCATAGCAAACACCCTCTTCCAACAACACAAGAGAAGACTCTACACATGGACATCACCAGATGGTCAACACCGAAATCAGATTGATTATATTCTTTGCAGCCAAAGGTGGAGAAGCTCTATACAGTTAGCAAAAAACAAGACCAGGAGATGACTGTGGCTCAGATCATGAACTTCTTATTGCCAAATTCAGACTTAAATTGAAGAAAGTAGGGAAAAGCACTAGACCATTCAGGTATGACCTAAATCAAATCCCTTACGATTATACAGTGGGAGTGACAAATAGATTCAAGGGATTAGATCTGATAGACAGAGTGCCTGATGAACTGTGGACAGAGGTCCATGACATTGTATAGGAGGCAGTGATCAAGACCATCCCCAAGAAAAAGAAATGCAAAAAGGCAAAATGAGTCCTTACAAATAGCTAAGAAAAGAAACTTAGCAAAAAGCTGCCTTTTTGCTAAATACAAAGGAGACAAGGATAGATATATCCATTTGAATGCAGAGTTCTCCCTTTCTGGCTGCTGTCAATATTTTCTTAGTTTTAGTATTCTGACGTTTGAATATTTTGTGAGAGGAGAAGAGTAGTGTATCCTGCTTACTGTTCTCTGAGTTTCTTGAATCTGTGTTTTGATGTCTTTCATTAATTAAAAAAAAAAAGACCATTCATTCCTTACATGTTTCTTCTGACCAGACTCTCTTCCCCTTTCAAGATTCCAATTGTGTGTTTATTAAAATATTTGATGTTGTTCCCATGGTTCTTGGATGCTCTGTTCTGTCTTTCCCCTCCTGTGTCCCAATTTTTCTTTTGTGCTTCTGATTAGGTAATTCTAAGAATGTATTTTCTGGTTCACTGATTCTTTTCTCAGGTTCGGTTCTACTGATGGCACCATCAAAGGTGTTCTTCACCACTGCCACAGTGCTTTCTATTTCTACCATTTCAGTTAGAGTTTCCTCTGTCTGCCGTGATTACCTGTCTGATCTTGCATGTTATACACTTTTTCCATTACAACCTTTAGCACACGAATCATAGTTACTTCAGTTCCCCTGATGGGTGGTTAGAACCTCTGTGTCCTTCCCAAGTCTGGCTCTGACAATTGCTGTCTCTCGGGAATGTGTTTTGCTTACTTTCTGCATACCTTCAAATTTTGGTTGGAAGCTGGATATATTGTTTAAAACAGAAGATACAGAGGTAAATATTTTTTATACTTAGAGATGATTATGCTTTAGCTTCTGCTGGGCCTTTAGTGTGCAGGTCTGTGTCAGTCTAGGCAGGAAGTAGGCTGCTATGGAGGTTTACTGTTGCTATGACTGCTCTTGGTACATTATCGGCTGCAAATTCTGGGGGTGTGGTCTTCACAGGGTTCTTGTTCATCATGCAGCTGTAGCTCTGGTCATAGCACATGTTCCTGCAACACCCCCAGGGCTGGCGATTTTAATTTTTTCTCTTTTCTTCTCTTAGCTTCCATGGGTTTACATCAGTGCCCTTGATGACAATTTATTTTTGTCCTCCCTCCCACAGATTTTGCACTTTTTTCCTGTAGGGGAGGTGGCTGGATGGATCCAAGCAGATTTTCAGCAGCGGCTGACATCTTTCTCCAGCCAGACTGAAGAGGAAGATTTTCCAAGATCCCAGATCTTCCCTGTAAGCACTGGGTGGAATTTGTAGAAGAAAATTCTGCAAGAAGATGCAACCCTCCATACCTCTGCAGCCCCTGGGGGTTCACACTCATGGTAGCCCACACGTGATCTCCATCAGTTTATAACAGATCTCAGCCAAATCTTTTCACTAGCATATATAGTGTCTGTCTCAGGTCGGAAAGATCTTGAATCCTGTTGCTCCCTGCAAGCACCTTTCTATCTCAGATTTCAAGTTACTTGGTTGTCTTATGACATCTGTTCTCTGGTGGGCTCAACAAAAGTCACTAACCTGCAGTTTTCTAGTTGTTCTTTTTTGTAAGACTGGGAGCGATCCACTTGCCTGCTCTCTACATCCCTGACCTGAAACCAGCAGTCCTGCAGTGCCAATAAATGAAGAAACAATCTAGAAAAATGAAGCAACCACAGCAAAGTTTGCGATTTGGAGTTATGGTGATACCCACTGGGAGCATTAAATCCTGAAGTGGTTGGAAATGATTGTCTCAGGAGACAAACGCGGGGGGCTCTGAATGGGAAGGATGTCTGTCTGCATCTTGTGTTCCTCTATACACTTTTTTTAAAAAATTAGAAGTAAGTCACAAACTTGTGTTGGATTGCCAGGAACTGGTTTTACAAACACCACGGAAGTCTAAGGAAATAGCCAGATGAGTAGCAGGTAGGCCAGGGTGGTCCATGCAGAGGTCATTAGAGAAAGATGAACGTTCATGAAGGAATATTCTCAACTACAGAATGTCCCAGAGCCTTGAATCGGCCCCACGCAGAGATTCCTGAAGAGTCAATAAGTTTGAACTGTTTAGTCTGGGATGCCTTTTCCTTTGGGATGTCTCCTGGAATTACTAATCAATCAGAGACTCACTTTGAGAATGCCAATGAAAAAACTGTGTGCATGCATGCTGTTTTTCCTGATTCAGTCACTCTGAGCCTCGGTCTTGTCATCTATTAAGTGGGTTTTAAATGCCTTTGGTGATTGTTGTAGGAAATAGGGAAGTGAAAAATGGGGAACCTGATGGGTGAAGCCAGGTCTGCACATCCGAAGCTTCTGCCCTGACCAGCAAGGATGTGAGATGGCAGCCCCACCTCCTCGCTCATAGGAGGTCCTTGGTGAGAACCCGTGGAGGCCAGGACTTGCTGATAGATCTGGACATAGAGGTCTCTCCTGCATGTTAGTGGGGATATGCTGTGTGCACGCTCAGTTGCTCAGTTGTGTCTGACTCTTTGTGACCTCAGGGACTATAGCCCGCCAGGCTTCTCTGTCCATAGGATTCTCCAGGTGAGAATACTGGAACGGGTCACCATTTCCTTCTCCAGGGGATCTTCCTGGCCTAGGGGTTGAACCTGAACTCCCTGCATTGGCACTGGGCTACCTGCAAGCAAATCACTGTCGTGGGAACAGGGTCTCTGCAAACCATCGATTTTCTGGTCCATGCCCATTCTCCTGGGCTCACATCTCGAGGTAGGGGGCAGAACTCGGAGCTGAGGCAATGGGCTCTGGGAACTGGGTGCTCAGCTGAGAGCCTTCATGGCTGGCTTCTGACTCTGCCTATGCTCGTAGGAGGAGGCTGCCCCATCCCTTGTCGCCCCAGTGCAGCTGGGCTGCCAGCCATATTTAATGGGCAGTGGGTCCAGGGTACTACGTCTGCTGGTCGCGTTTGCCTTCCCGAGTACCCTTGGCACCTGCAGCTTGAGTACCATCTGCTCTGGAGCCTGGGCCTCGGCAGCCAAGGATGCATGATGGCAAGAGGGATGCAGATGGCGCTAGGAAGGCGCTCGGGATTCAGAGGCCAGAGGCCTGCAGCTGCCGTGCCGGCTGCCCTGGGGAGAGTCATTCGTCCACAGCAAGAAAGGAGAGGCTGGGGCAGCTGAGAGTGAAACTGTGCGGCGCACTTGAGCATTCTCTGGCTCATTGACTCCCCTGGAGCCGGCATCACTCCCTTCTGGTAGACAGCGAGCTTCCGGAAGGCCTAGCTGCTCAGAGCAGCAAGGCTGAGAATCACTCCACATCCCAGGCTGCCCCCTGCCCACGTTGGCATCCTGCTGCCCCTGCTGTCTTTGTGGAAGGAGGGGGATGAGGCGGGCAGAGGGGCTCCAGGAGTGACGCTACATCTGCATGGTACAGACTTGATTTCAACAGTTTTCTCCCCAAGTGCTCCTTTCCATTTTCAGGTGCAGTCCAACGTCCACCGCACTCAGCTGCCAGCCTTCCAAGCCGCTCCCGTCCCATGGTTTCGCAGCCGCTGCTCCTCGTTCGCAGCTCTGACACCTTTGAAGTGCAGCCCCCCTCTCTGGGGAGCCGAATTAAGCGCACCTCCTGGAGGGAGCCGCATCAAAGCGCTTGTGGACATATGTTAGAATAACACAGTAATTAATAAATACTCTGGAAGACATGCTTTGAGGCTTTGCAAATATCCCACTTCTTAACGCTACCTTCTAATTTTAGCATTCATCAGTGGTTATCGCCTAAAGCAATTGTCACCGTGGAGTTTTGGTGGAGGTTCTTTTTTATTCTTTCGTTTCCTCTGTATTTATTATCTGGACTTTGTTTTCTTATAGTTGAGGCTTGCCTGCTGCTGGCTGGGACAGGTGCATATCTGGGCTCTATGTGACTGCAGGACCACCTTTTCCTAGGATCCTGTCTGGTGGATCTTTGTCTGACCTCAGCTAGTTTCTTTACGCGTGTTCTTGGTTACACATGCCCAGGAGGCCTATGGAGACCCTCAGAGCGCTCTCTGGGCAGCCTTTCCCCACTCCATGGACCACTGTGGCAGTCCCAGGCCCACAGCGCTGTCATCTCAGGGGTTCTGGGTTCAGCCTGGGTCTCCCTCCCACGACTGCCTGGATGCTCTGCCGCAGAAGCAGACACTTGTCTCACTTGCCTCCCATCCCAGGGAGCACAGGCCTCATTCTCTGGTCTCCAGTGTTTTGAAAACCTCACTTTTTGCCTCTTTCTGTTTTGCTTTGGACAGGAGGGTAAATCTGGTCCCCCTTCTCCATCCCAGCACGTCTTGGGTGTAGGTGTGCACGCAGTGTTTCCCAGTCCAGAGCACTTCCACAAGCACCATCCCCACTGAGCCTCACAGCACCTCAACCGTGGGCAGCACCATTTCCCCCATTTACTGCTGCAAACACTTCAGTGCCCAGGATGAAGGTGACTTAGGGCTCAGAGTTCATACATCAGAGCTGGGAGACTTCCCTGGCGGTCCAGTGGCTAAGACTTTGCCCTCCCAGGGGAGCTCGGAGGCCCTGGGTTCAATCCCTGGTCAGGGGACTGGATTCCACATGCTTAGAGTTTCCTTGCTGCAACTAAAGACCCTGCGTTCTGAAACTAAGACCTGGCACAGCCAAATAAATAAATAAAAATTTTTTGGTAAAGGATATATATATATATATGTATATATGTATGTGTGTAAGCCAGAGCGACTGAGCTTGGGGATGAAGAAAGAACAGGAACTCATCCTTGGACGGCAAGCCAGACATTCTGGGGGGTACGGCCAGGAGGAAGAGAGGAATACCGCAGGAATACACACATCTCTGTTTTCACATGCCTTCTACTCGACAGGTGTGGGGGCTAAGTCTGTATCTCAGAATCTCAGACCAATGTCCGTCAGCTGTCAGAACTGGAAAGAACCGTAGTTCTGTGCTCTCTCCCATGTTGGGACAGGGAGACCGAGTCAGAGCATGCCTGGCCGAGTCCAGGGGGGCCAGGGCACGGCTCTGCTCCAGGTCTCACTCCATCCTCGCACCATGGCTGGTTTGTATCATTTTCCTGTGCACTCGTGTACTTATCTTTTATTTTTTGCCTCCAGCATGTGCATTTTTGTGCTATTAATGTACAATTAGACTCAGCTTCAGAGTTCTTCTTTTATCTGCAGGGCATATGTTTATTTTAGATCCCAAAGTGGCAAACAGAGAGAGGATGTTTGAACTGTAGAAACACTCTTAAGATTTTAGCCACAGGGAGGAGGAATCCATTAGGTATAAAATACAGCAATGTTAAATAAATCATACGAGTTGCTGCACTTGTTGGCGGCCTCATCATGGCAACTTAGGCTCAAAGCTGCTGCAAACCTTTGGTTCTTCAGGGTCTACAGTCCCTGAAGGCGACCCGGGCTCTCTCGGTGACTGGGCTGTGTCATTTATCTTCGTGCCCAGCACCTAGTTCAGCGGAAGCAGTCCCCTGCTTCATGCCTGGTCCCCACTTCCCAGTTCCCCATCTCAGAATGTTCAGTTGGTGTTGTTTTGATCTGTAAACTTCTGGAGCCCAGGAGATAGCTCTGGAGGTCCTCGTAGGGTTCACTTCCCAGGGCTGCTCTCTCCTCCGACACCACAACCCTTGCTCTTCCTTCAAGAGCTGACCTGAGGCTTCGCTCCTTGCCTGCATCTGCCCGCTGCCTGCTGCCTGCTGCTGTGACGCTGTGTGACGCACGCCCACAGCTCCACGGCTTCTAGCACCAGGCACCGGTTTCTGGCTCACAGGCCTGTGGGTGTTTGTGCTCTGGAGGGTTTGTTGTGGATCATGCAGGCTTGGTTCCAGGTTTGGCCCACAGGTCCCACGTTCTAGAGCGGCTGCTGGGGAATATTCTCCTGCAGCCTATGAAACAGAGGCCCAGGAGGTCAAACCAAACGGTGCAAACACTTCCAAGACCTCCCTGGTACCGGACACCACAAACCCACGTGGCAGAGGGTGGAAGTGGACACCGGGGACAGAGTCCAGTATCCAGGCTCCCTGGCGCCTCTCTGAACCTGGACCATGGCCTTGACTTCGAGAGTTCAGTCTCTTCCTGGGGAAGCAGGACCTGCTTCCTGGATCCCTGGGTGGGGGTGGGGGTGGGGCTACTTCGCGGCTCTTTTTTCTTTTTCTTTTGCTAATAATTCTCCCCTGTGTGTCACAGTGTTCTTCTGGGTGACTTTCTCTGGAGATGCAGCCTGAGGTAGGACTGCCGTGGGAGGGAGAGGACAGACATCCTCAGATTCATCAAATATCACCAAATGGCTCTCATGGGGGCCGCACTGAATCACCACCCCCCCCCCCATTGGCTGCATCTACCTCTGTTTTCTTCCCTAACTGTTGACATCATCAGCTTTACAGATATTGCTCAATTCGTGGGTGTAAAAGGGTGAGATCCTCTTGTTTCAATTGCACTTCCCTGATGAATAGTGAGGTTGAATGTTTAAAAATACATTTATTGGCTGTTCACATTCCCTCTTTTGTGACTTGTCCCCCCCGCCCTTGCTTCTAAACTGCTCGGCTCTGTCTCACTGTTTGGTAGGAGTTCACTACAGCGTCTCTTTTCTGATCCCTTGTCAGCCACACGCACTGTACATCTTTTCCCTGTATTTTCCCTTTGTTTGTGGAATTTTTGTTGCAGAAGATGTTTTGATTTTGAGTCAAAACGACTCTAACGTTGAAGGTCACAGGCTTTTTTTAATCACTAATTAATCCTTTCCTCAGGTTTATAGAGATGCAATCTAACATTTTCTTCTGAAAGTCGTGTTCTTCACATTAGGGATTTACTCCACCTGGGATTTATTTTTGTGTCTGGTAATGAGTGAGGATCTAATTTTATTATATTATGGAGAATAGTTGCTTCCCGGCTATTCAGTGCACAGCTAAGGTGTTCCGCATGAAGCCAGCCCCTCCCCTGCCATTTCTCAAACCCCTACCTGGAAAGAAACTGGCTTCCGGTCCATTTTCTGCCTCAGGGACATATGGCCCGCAGCTGCTGTTGCTCCGACTTCTGATGGACCCATCGGCCTTCTGAGTCTCGGCTGTTCTAGACCTTTCATGCTTCCTTATCCATTTCCTGATTGGCCAGGAAGTTCCACGAAATGCCCACTGAAATTTGATTTTAATGGAATGACCTACAAACTATTTTGCGGGGAAGTCCTGCTGCAAAGGTCCTGAGTCTTTCAGTTAGGGGACATGGTGTGAGCGGTGGTCAGTGGTGCTGGGCACCGGACATCCCCTCTCTCCCTTCCAGAAATGGGCATGTGGCCCTTCGTGTCCCTCTGGGTGAGGCACCTTGGAGGGGAGTGTGTCCCTGCAGGGTTCCCTTCTCTCCTGGCAGGCACCGGGACTGCCAGTACTAGAGGTGAGAGGGCACTGCAGCCCACGGTGGATCGGCAGGGAGGGCGAGCCATGCACGGGTCGTGTACCAGCGTCAGCGGGTGCAGTTCAGGGGAGCCGGAGTTGAAGGAGGTTGCTGGTTTAATTCATGGTGCTCTCTCAAAGTCCACCATGGTGGGGATATCCACACCACAGAAATATAAAAATGCAAGAAATCAGCACCTTTTTTTCCCCACCTGAGGAGCAAGGCCCTTTATTTTGCTTGAAAACCTTACTGTGGTTCTGGGATGTGTTCGTCTGTGTCAGACTCCTTGCGACCCCGTGGACTGTAGCTCGCCAGGCTCCTCTGTCCATGGGATTCTCCAGGCAAGAATGCTGGAGTGGGTTGCCATTCCCTTCTCCAGGGGACCTTTCCCACCCAGGGATCAAAACCAGTCTACTTTGCAGGCAGATTCTTTACCATCTGAGCCACTCTCTGGGGAGCCTGTTGCTAAACACGGACCAGCACTGCCTGACCGCGCTCTTCCTGGACGAAGCCCCTGAGATGCTGGAGTGGTTTTTACTGCAGTGGGGCTCACCCACCCCCAGAAATGGTGACTCTCCCTTCCATTCAGGCTTTCGGTGTCTTCTGAAACATTTTATGTGTTTAAAGACAGTCTGCCCCTGACTCCAGTGTCCCCATCATCCCTGCTCCCCTTGGTCGACTCACGATCAAAGCCTCGGGACCTTGTGCAAACATTAAATCCTTGCGTTTCGTGCCTCAATTTCCTTCCTCCTCCATACAGGCAGCTCGTGGCTTCCAAAGCTAGGGAAACAGCAGTGTCCTTCTCAGAAGAATCAGCCCAGCCACGTGAGTAAATGGAGTGCTGATCTGAGGACGGGGAACCAGGGCAGACCCCTCAGCTCCCCCTGCCCCAGCCCAGGAGCCCTGCCCTTGTCCTGGTGGGAGTTCCCACGGCTCCTTCTGTGTCAGCACACCCTCAAAGCTGCTCAGTCAGCCAAGAGGTTTCCAAAAGTGAAGTCCGCCCAAGCTTTAGAAGGTTCCGGAACTCTGCCCATGGAGGGAACAGTCCTCTAGTCTCAGGCTTCGTGCCCTGCAGGGGCACCTCGGGCAGGGGCCCTTCTCAGCTCTCAGGCTTGGGCAGGGGTGCCCCTGGGCCCAGAGCAATTTGTGCAAAGCAAACATTCAGGCTCCAAGGGACATTTGGAAGAGCCAGACTGCCAGCACCCATGAGAAGCTGAAAAGTGACGATGGACTAAAAAGGCCACCGCGCGGCTCAGACCTCTTTTGTAGGACAATCATCTCTCTTCCCTCGACGTACAGCGTCTGGACTCGCAGGTCAGCGGTGCTCTGCGCATGGGGAAAACACAGGCACTCTGCTGTCTTCTCACAGCTTCTGAGTCTCCATGAGAAGAGTCAGCAGCTCGTCTAATAAGAAATACAAATGCGAGCAACCAAAAGAGCCAGTAAACATTCTTGCTCAGTTTTTAGCTTCTCTAAACCTAGGAAGGGCTTCCACTTTCCCCCCACTCACACACAGTGTAGAGGAGAAAGGATTGAGTGACAGAGATAGGAATCAAAGAGCCGCAAAAGAGGCCACGCAATGCGTGATGGGAAACGAGCCTGCCACTTCATTTACAGCCACAAAAGACTGACTCTTAACACACACAACTTAACATGTCCACAATCAGCGACAGCAAATACTCATTTTTAACTAAATAGCTTCTAACATATTATTACGGCAATTAGCTTGTTTTGGGCCAAATTATATTTGGCCACTTTCTTCTCGACCAAATTGGTTTTGGCCCAATTACATCCTCCTCGTGGTTTCCTGGTCTGTAAAGAAGAGATAATTGGACGTAGCTTCTAAGAATCAGCAAGGGAGATAAAGTCTGCATGCTACCTCCGGGCCTGGCGCACGGCCCGCGCCTGGCCGCACCGCCTCCCTCCACACGGGAAGACGGCTCTGGCCTCGTCTGGGATCCTCAGTCATCACCACGAACAGAGGTCCTCTGTCCCCTCTTCCACGTGGCTCCCGGGGCTGTCTGGGGTCATGCAACCCAGCCATATCTCAGGCCCCACATTAGTAGGCTGCCCTCCACCTCGATCCCTGGGTTGGGAAGATTCCTTGGAGAAGGAAATGGCAATCCACTCCAGTACTATTGCCTGGAAAATCCCATGGACAGAGGAGCCTGGTAGGCTACAGTCCATAGGGTCGCAAAGAGTCGGACACGACTGAGCGACTTCACGTTCCTCCACCGTATAACCCCAACCGCCAATGGCCCAACGACGAAACTCCTCCTGAAAAACCAAGTCCTCACTGTGCCCTCCAGAGACAGGGGTGTCAACTCTTCATGAAAAAACCTGATCTTTGTGAGCCAGGCACAGGGCGGGGGTGAGCAGATGGGGTGAGGGGTGCCTGGCAGGGGGCCTGAAGGAGCAGTCCCACAGAGAGCCCTCGTGGAGGCCTGTGGGCTCGGGCAGGGGTCTGAGTCTGGCCCCCCCACCGGGCTGGGTATGAGGATCTTCCCAGCCCTCACCCCGCTGTGTCCTGGAGGCCGGGGGTCCACAGCGTGGGCAGGCTGGTCTCCCCTGTGTCCTCACATTATTGTCCCCGTGTGTGTCTGTGTCCTGATCTCCTCTTGTAAGGACATCGGTCACGTTGGGTTAGGGCCAGCCTCGTGACCTTGTTTGGCCTTAAACAGTTCTTCGTAGGCCTGTCTCACACAGTCCCATTCTGAGGGGTCAGGGACGCAGCGGGGACCCTCCCGCAGGGTCTGTCTGGTGGGCTTGGGCCGGCGGCCGGTGAGGGGAAGTGTGAGTGAATCAGCTGAACCCCAGCTCTGGGGCAAGTCCCAGGGTGACGGGCTGACTGCGTCCTGGGAGCCCCGCCTTGGGGCAGAGCCCTCCCGGGCCCAGTGCGCGGGTGCCGGCAGCGACCTCTCGGTCCGCCTTCTCCTGGGCAGCTTGTGGGCACAGCCCGGCGGGCTGAGGCCCGGCCCCTGGAGCAGGTGGTGGCGGGGGCTCCTCTGTGTGCCTTCCAGGCCCCTGGATGGCATGCACTTTACACACGCGTGTATTTCCCAAGGACGAGCTGGCGCTGAAGGCTCCAGAAGCCAATGAGAGACTGCAGAGATCCTTGGAGGGGCTGAAGCCATGAAGATGCTCCCTCTCTGCAGACCCAGGGACGACCAATTTTCTGCGGCTCGAAGAGGCTGCTGTAACTGCGGCCCTGGCGCTGTCTTTGTCTAAGGCCTCGACGCTATCTGTAATAATGACCTGACTCTTCTAACCCCCGTTTTAACTTAATGCAGATCTTGGGCTCGAGTGTAAAAACCCCAAACTATAAAACTTTTATGAAAAAAACATAGGAGAGTATCTTCAGGATATTGAACTAGATAAAGAGTTCTTAGACTTGACACTAAAAACAAAATCTATAAAAGGAAAATACTGGTAAATTAAAGTTCATCCAAATTTAAAACCTGACTCTGTGAAAGTTCTCCTCGAGAAGAAGGAAAGTGAAAATATTGTGTGGGAGATTATTTTTGAAAACAGCATTAACCAACCAACAAACAACTTGTGTCTAGAATATAGAAAGAACTGTCAGAACTGAAAACTAAAACACAAGCCCCCAACCAATCCACGGACAAAGTAGGAAGAGACATTTCACAGACAGAGATATACAGATGGCAAATGAGCCCATAAAAAGATGCTAGACATAATTAGCCACTGGGGAAATGCAAATTAAAACCGCTGTAAGATATCACCACGTACCTATCCGAAGTGGCTAAGATGAAAGAGTGAGGACATTATATTCTGGAGGGGATGCCCAGATACTGCGCGATCCACAGCCCTGGGGGTCGTGGAAGGCAGCAGCCGCTCTGGAAAACAGTTCGGTCCTTTCCCTAAACATCCGAGCACCACCCAAGCCAGCGATGGATGGCACTTCTGGGCATGCACTGCAGAGAACCAACGACTTTTGTTCACACGAAGCCTGCACGTGGCTGTCGTAGTGGACGTGGGGGCTGAAAGCCTGAGTCTATCCAGGTGTCCTCTGGTGGGTGACATTCAGTCCACTCTGGTTCTTCCACGCTGTGGGTTACAACTCAGCAGCGTGGACAGAGAACAGATTAGCAGTCTCCAGGGGTTAAGGGGGTGGGGGCAGAAGGAAGGGGTGGTGCCTAAAGGACTTCCTGAAGCATGCTTCTGGAAAGGTCCTGAGTCCTGTTTCAGTGTGAATGTTCTGGGTGTGATATTGTGCTACTGTGTTGTAAGATGATACTGGGTAAAGGGCACACAGGGTCTCTGTGTGTATTATCTCTTACGTGTGAACCTACAATTAGCCCCCAATACAACGCTTATTTAAAAAAATTTTTTTTTTTAAAGGGCCAGTCATGGGCCAGCCTCCCTGGAATGGGGAAGATGTGGGATGTGAGGACCAGAGGAGCTCCAGAGGCCCCCTAGAGTCTGTCCAGCATGGGCAGGAGGCCTACATGGGCAGACAGAGCTTCAGGGTCCCAGTCGTTGGGATCTACAGGAGCCTCGGGGAAGCTGGGGTCCCCGCTGGCATCCGGGAGGCCCTGGTGGACAGTCACAGGTGGGCTCGGCTGGAGGAGATGGAGCTCTGCAGGGTCTGCAGGTGCCCAGGTGAGGACGCCTGGGAACCGGCACTGGAACCGTGGTCCTGGTTCCTGTTACTGCAGGGGTCTGGGCTTTCCCCCGATGCCCGGGTTCTCTGCACACTCCAAGGAGGTGGGGCAGAGCCCTGCGTGGCTGGAGGAGGGGGAAGGGTAAGGATGCTCCAGTTCCCTGGGGGCACAGCTGGCCTCGCGGGCTTCCGGGTCCCCAGGGCTCTCCTACCGGACGTGGATCCATGCGTGGCCGTCCTGGTGTCCCCTGCTATCAGGCTCCGGGGCTGCTGTTACAAAGTGCCACATGCTGGGAGCGTAAAGCAGCAGAAATTTGTCCTCTCACAGTGCGGGAGGACAGGCGTCTGAAGTCAGGGTGTCGGCAGGGCGGGCTCCCTGCAGAGGCTCCAGGGGAGGGTCCTCCTGCCCCTCTAGGTTTGGAGGGTCCGTGTGGCTGTAGCCCATCACTCTGGTCTCTGCCCCATTTCCACATGACCCCCGCCCATGTCTGTGTGTCTTCTTCTGAGGACACCAGTCACTGGGTTTGGAGCCCTCCCAACCCAGTCCCGTCTTGGGATGTTACCTTATTTACATCTGCAATGACTCTGTTCCCAAAAGGTCACAATCTGAGGTTCTAGTGGATGTGGACTGGGGGAAACACTCTTCAACCCACTGCATCCCTCCCACCAGCCTTTGGGGTCCCTGAGCCTCGGGGAGCCCCTCCTTCCTGCGGCAAGAGCCTTGGGGAACCGGCTCATCTCCACGCACCGGCACCCCCCCAGAGGACAGCTCCCATCTGAGCCCGGGGGTGCTCGTACATCATGGAGCTGAACCACTTCTAGAGCCGATAAAATGTGAGGGCTGCGGAAAAGTGCACTTAGATGCCGCACAAGTGATTTTTTTTAATAGAAAGGAAAGCCCTCATAAAACCCCGTAATTATCCTCTCCCAGCTGTCCTCTGTGCGCTTGGGCCGGTGAATGCCTGCAGGGGAGGGCTGTGGTCCCAGGAGCAAGCTCTCGGGGGAGTGGGCACACCTGCCTGTGAGCTGGGGGCGCACCCTCTCTGGGCAGGGGCAGTGTCTGCACCCGGCCATGTGTGTGTTTGCAGCGGTCGAGGTGCGTCTAAGAACCATGCTTCACTCACGCACCAGTTCATTCGCTCATTCAATGGCATCCCCTGTGGGGAGGGCCCCTGCAGACGCGGGCTGGAGGAAACGAAGGGAGACCCTTGTCACAGGGCATGTACCCACCCGAGGGAGCGGGTGCTTTCATGAAGCACACACCTGAGTTTTCACATGCGTGCTTGTGTGTGCATCAGCGTGGAATGACTTTACCAATGCCTCCTGGGTACCAGGCTGGGTACCAGGCTTCTCACAGAGGTGTGCGTGGGCAGTCCTCTCCCTCCCCACCAGTGTCACAGGCACCATCTGTGTCCCAGCGGCGCTCTTCTGCACAAGCTCCTCACTGCCAGACCGCGTAGCTGGCAGGGGGCTGGGACAGGGAGAGCCTGGGTAGCCCTTCCTGGGTGCCAGGGTAGGGGGCGGGGGGCTCACACCCGTCAGTCCTGCTTGTGGCTCTCACCTAACCCTCACCCCCTCCCTGAGCAGGGAACATTGTGCCCATTGCCCAGATGGGGAAAGTGAGCCTGCCTGGGGTTTCAGAGGCAAGTCCTAAGTGCCTCCGCCAGCCCTGTACCCTGGACCTGTGCCCCACCTCCCACAGCTCCCTACCTGGGCAGGGGAGGCGGGCAGCCATCCTGCTTCAGCTTTGCCCCTCAGCCTTGGCCCCTGGCTCCTGGCCTTGAAGTTGTTGGTACTGTTGGGTTCAGGGTGAGGCCCTTGGACACACTTTCTGGGCGCAGTGGCCTGTGGTCTTTGTGGTACAAGTGAGAAAGCTGAAGGCAGAGAATGGGAGCCGAGGTGGGCAGAGACCTCCCCAGAAGCCGGCTCTGCCTTCAGCCTCCAGGCTTGGGGGCCCCCCCTTGAGGTCCAGGATGGGAGCCCGAGGCTGGCTGCCCAGGTTCAGAGATGCCCGTCCACCACCACCCACTGCTCCTGCCGGGCGGCCACAGTTAGCCCTCAGGTGGGGGAGCAGACGCCCACCCCGCATCCCTTGGTGGGGATCTGTGCCCTGGGCACTTGGAGCAGAGCCGGGCCTCTGCTCCATCCAGGGGCCTCTCCTGGCTCCTAGCCAGGGCGGGCTGTGGGCACTGCACGGCTGTGGGCCAGAGAGTGTCCATCACTCGGCGGGGGTGCGGGAAGAGTCTCGCTGCTCCCGTGGAGCCCGTGGTGGGCCCTCTGGGGGGCTAACAAAGCCCCCCCGCTCCTGGCCAGCCCTGGTGGACTTGGAACAGGAAACACCAGCCCCGGTGGACTTGCAACATTTCATTCGTTTGGCAAAGTGACATGTTAACGGGACGCGCTTCAGCAGCGATCGGGGAGATGAAGCCGGGTTGTCGCCTCTGAGCAGGCGGGAGCCGCACCGTTCTGGTTCTGAGATGTTCGTGTAATTGCTCATGTTCTCCTCAGGGTCCCTCAGCCGCCTGGATCCAGCGCGGCTGTTGACAAATCCTGCACCGCCGCTCGTCAGGCCGGCCTCTGGCCCTGCGGCCCTTCAATGGCCTAGAGGTCTGCACTCTGCACACCAGCTCAGACAGCCGCTCAGAGCCGCAGGCCACACCTGCAAGGCCCAGGGCTGGGTGGGCGTAGCCCAGTCATGGCTCTGACCGAGGGGCTGCGCTCCCAGTGGGAGTGGGCAGGGGCAGCCCTGGGAACGCCGAGGCCCTTGTGAGGACAAGCAGGCTGGTGTCCTGCCCTGCAGCAAGTCCCCGCAAACCCACCCGCTGCCCTCCAGCCCTCCTCCAGGGCCCTGGGCATCTCTCTGCGCAGGGACCCCTGCTGGTCAGCCCCGCCCCGGCCACTGCCCGTGGATTCCTTCCCCATCTTGCCCTTGGACTTCGGCCCCTCACCTCCCACCCACTGCCCCTGCTCTCAGACCTTGTCGTTATGCCTCGAGGGTCTGAATGTGGAGGTCCCGACTCTCACAGGACCCCCAGGGGGCCCCCGGGACACAGAAGGGCTTCAGAGTGCCAGGCGCTCCTGATGGAGCCCATCAGAGGCCCCCTGAGAAGGAGATTTGACAAATACTGTACCCGCCCCCAACACAGTGATTTCCAGACCAGGGGCTGGCGGGCTGCCCTGCCTCCTGTCTGCCGAGGGGTCTGCGCAGAGTGTGGCCAGCGCACAGTCGGAGACGAGCAGAGAACAGGAGCGGGGCTGGAGTGCCGAGGAGGCGCCCACGGCAGACGGGCCCTGCCTGGCCACATGGCCAGTGCCCGTCACACAGGCGGGACTGCGAGGCCCACTTGACACAGACCAGGTGGGAAAGCCTGCCAGGACTGGGGAGGGAAGGGCTGCAGAGTGGGCTGAGCGGCTCTGCAATGGAGGGGGCGGCCACGCATCTCCACGCATCCTACAGGCAGGTGGGGGTCCTGGCAGGAGTGGGCGGGGCCTGGGGTTGACCTTGGAGGCGGCTGTGACAGCCGAGCCTGCTTAGGTGCAATCTGCACACCCGTGGGCCCATTCCTCCCAGCTCTGCAGGGGGCAGAATGCTCAGTAAATACATGAACTGAGAAAGTTACCTTCCTCCTGTTTCCTTAACGCAAGCTCCTGGAAGAAAGTCTGGAAAATTCAGGGAAGGGCCATGGTGAGCGTGAGGTCACGCGACCTGGCTCCAGCACGTGCCCCCAGGGTTTGCACGGGGCAGCTGTGGCCACACGTGTCACAGGGTGCCTTCTTCAGGCTTCTTTTCCTTATGAGCTTGTTTTTATTTGCTGTAAAACACACGTAACGCCAAAGTTACCACCTGAACCCTTCTAAGTGCACAGGTCCGCGGCGCTGCCTATCCTCCCGTCGTGCGGCTGTCCCCCCACCACTCGAGAACTTTCCATCTTCCCAGACTGAAGCTCCGCCCCCATTAAGCACTCGCTTCCCGCCCCTCCCCCGCCCCCCGCCCCACCCCGTCCTGTGTCTTGTCTCTGCGAGCTTGTGGACTCTGGGCTCCTTGCGTAAGTGGAGCCGTGCAGCGTTTGTCCCGTGGCGACCGGCTTATCTCACGAGCCTAGTGTCCTCGAGGTCCATCCACGGCGTGGCAGGGGACAGAGTCCCTCCTGCCGTGCCGGTCGTGTAGCTGGACCGCGCTGGGACCCCACCCACCCACTGATGGACACAGGCGGCTCCACCTTTGGGCGTCAGTGAGTCGCGCTGCTCTGAGCACGCTTCCACACAGCACACTCCTGCGCTTGGCCGCCCGCCCCATCCACTCCCCCTGAGCCTGGTCCAAAGTTACCAGAGCCTGGCGGTGGCGCTGGGTCGATTCTCCCACGTTGCATGCGGTCGGGTTGGTGAGCTGCTCCCTGCATTCCTGATTATGAGCAATTTGATGGGCAAATTTGTTCAAAAGCTTTGTTTGCATTTCAGACCATCTCCTCTGACAGAGTTGGCGGCATAGAATTACTGGGTCAGCCCTTCTGATCAGGATGATGTCCGCATGAACTGTCAAGTTGCTTCTGGGAAGAGGAGCGGTCGGTCTGCACTCCCCCAGGGCCCAGCGGAATAATTAATCCACACACACTCGATAGGCAGAAGGGCATCTTGGTGCTGTTTCTATTTTCATTTCTTTCATTACTTGGGAGGATAACTGATTTATCTCCATGTGTGTGTCTGGCATTTGTGAGTCCTATTTTCTGGAGTGTCTTTTCATGCATTTTGCTCATTTTTCAGCATGGGACTTGGTATTTTTCTTATCAATTTCTAGGAGCTCTTTATATAATTAGAAGTCAGCACTGCTGTAATTGCTACAAACGTTTCCTGCCCTTCCTTCACCATGTAGTTTTTGGTTATGATTTTGCTTATAGAAATGTAATTTCTGGTATCAGATTATGGGCTTTGTGGTCCTTCTTTGCCTGTACGAGGGTGCGGGGAGCAAATCTCATTCAAGTTTCCTTCTGGTTAGTTCAGAGGTATCATCAAAAATTCAGAGCAAACCTGGGCCAGGGAAAACACTCGGCCTGAATCCCCTTCTGGCTCCCAGTGGCCTGGAGTGGACAGGGTCCCTGTGTGACCGTCAGGGCTTTTCTGCAATTCTCTGTCCCCATGGTCCCCCTAAATTCAGAAAACCTCCTGAACATCAAGGCTTTTTTCTCCCACGAGGACCGCTCGAGCCCACCCCCCACCCCTGCCCCCAGACATGGCTCCTGCCTGCCCACCCTGGGCTAGGGCCAGACCTCTCACACTGCTACCCTTGAACTTCCTCAAGATCACTGCTTCTTAATGACTGACTTTTGCCCAGGCAGGGTTCCGTGCCCATCCCTGGGTCTAGCACACAGTAGGTGCTTATAAGAAGCCGGGGCTACACTGCACCTTACGAGGTCTGTAAGCTCTCTTCCCAGCCTGTTGTAACTGGGGCTTGTAAAAAAGCCTCATTTACTGTTGTTTTTGAGTCACAATTCTGAGAGTTCCCAGAAGATACACACCTGCATGGAATGTTGAGCCTCGTCCTCTGGGCCCAGCTGATGAAGAAGGAGGCAAGACACTCAAAAGTGCTTCCTTTCCAGTGTCCTAACACCCCCTCGAGTTGGTGGTGGACAGGGAAGCTTGGTGTGCTGCAGTCCATAGGGTCGCCAAGAGTCAGATGTGACTGAGTGACTGAACTGAGCTCAGCACCCCCTGGATCACTGTCCTCCCTTGGGGGGTCCAGTGCTTGGACGGTGAGCAGGGTCTTCCTTTGTCAATCTCAACCCCTCCCCAGATGTCTTTCCAAGTGTGAAAGAAAGTATTAGTTGCTCAGTCGTGTCTGACTCTTTGTAAGTGCATGGACTGTTGCCCGCCAGGCTCCTCTGTCCATGGGATTCTCCAAACAAGAATGCTGGAGTGGGTTGCCCCTTCTCCAGGGGATCTTTCCCAACCCAGGGATCAAACCTGTGTCTCTCACATTGCAGATGGATTCTTCACCGTCTTGTCTGAGCCACTAGTGAAGCCCTGTCTTTCCAAGGCTGATTCTAAATGCATTGCCCTACCTCTGTCGTTATTCAGTAGCTCAGACATGTCCAGCTCTCTGCGTCCCCACGGACTGCAGCACACCAGGCTTCCTTGTCCTTTACCATCTCCCAGAGCTTGCTCAAACTCATGTCCATCGAGTCTGTGATGCTATCCAGCCACCTCATTCTCTGTCGTCCCCTTCTCCTCCTGCCTTCAATCTTTCCCAGCTTCAGGGTCTTTTCTAATAAGTCAGCTCTTTACATCAGGGGGGCCAAAATATTGGAGCTTCAGCATCAGTCCTTCCAATGAATATTCAGCATTGATTTCCTTTAGGATGAACTGGTTGGATCTCCTTGCTGTCCAAGGGGCTCTCAAGAGTCTTCTCCAACACCACAGTTCAAAAGCACTAATTCTTCAGTGCTCAGCTTTCTTTATGGTCCAACTCTCACATCCATATGTGACTACTGGAAAAACCATAGCCTTGACTATATGGACCTTTGTTGGCAAAGTAATGTCTCTGCTTTTCAGTATGCTGTCTAGGTTGGTCATAGCTTTTCTTCCAAGGAGCAAGCATCTTTTGATATCATGGCTGTAGTCACCATCTGCAGTGATTTTGGAGTTCAAGAAAATAAAGCCTCTCACTGTCTCCATCACCCTACCCTTAGCTGCCACCAAACATGCACCCCCATTCCTCTCCATCCAGGCTGATTATTAAATATGATTCAAACTCCTTCTAATACCCAGCCCTCCCCCAGACCTTGGAACTCAGAGTGCCTTTCAGGGGTCTGGCTGGTGCCCTTTTGGGTGTCCCCCAAGCCCCGGGCTGGACCTGAGCATGGCAGGGGGCCTCCTGGCTGCTTCCCCCTGGACACCTCCTCCCAGCTCCCTGCTAACCAGATGCTCCAGCTGTTTCTGGCATCTCTGCTGTGATCGCTCTGGCTGCCCCAGAGTCAGCGCCATCCTTGGCTCCGCTGGCCTTGCTGTTCCAGGTCCAGTCGCCACCCACCTGGTTTTCTTTCTGTGTCTCTTCAGCTCACGTGGGTGAGAGGCCACTGGTCACTCACAGACTGGTGACCCCAGGTCAGGGACCTGCTCGTAGCAGTTAGCACCAGGTCCTACGTAGGCCATCTTCTTGGGTTCTCGGGGGCAGCTGGGGCAGGGGTGTGGCCGGATTCTCCATGGGGCTTTGAGCTCACCCACCACCCTCCGGGCCCACCCCCTTGCCTGCTGCTCTGTCTTAGCGGCACACCTGTGGCCTCCTGGGCTGTGGTCTTCTCTTCCCCTTAGTTTCTGAGTGACCCTCAGTCTTCACGACCAGCTTGGGGGCTGCCTCTTCGGGGGACTGTCCTCACCTGGAGTCCCCTGTCGTGGGAAGCTCCTGCTTCCTCCAGGCCCTCAGCTCACAGTCACCAAAGCTTCAGGCTGCCTGCCTCCACTGGGCTTGCAGGGGACTCAGGGACCGTGGCAGCAGCTGCCTGAGGCTGAAAAGAGGGGAGAAAAGGCCAGTGGGGAAGAGACAGGATGTTCATCTCCGCCTGCGAGCTTGGAGACGTCCGGATGGCTGCTTGATGCCCCTCGGTCTGCCCCCTAAGGCTTAGACCTCAGCCTCCATGAGATTACACATGGGATGGGCGGTGGGGGGGTTCATATACCTTGTCCCCCAATTTCTTGTTCCCGGGAAGGGGAGTTCCTTATGGACGGGAACTGCTTCCTCTTGGAGGTGAGGGGCAGAGGCTGGGCCGCAGCTTCCGGTTCTGTGTGCTCTTGGACCTCGACTCCAGACCCAAGGGTCAACTAGTACACTTCACTCTTGATCTCCGCTCCACAAATGCAGGTGAGGCACATTAGTCCTCATAACAAGCAGGAACTCTTCACTTGCCAAACATAATTTAGACAGAAATATAAAGTGGAGGTGAGCTAGTGAGTTTTGTATCACCATGTTTACGTGACTCTTGGCTAAAATCTGAGAGTTACAAGGTCTCCATGTGTGCCTGCCTGCCTGCCTGCCTGTCTGTATATATATATGCACATATATATATATATATATATGCTGTATATGTGATATTTCTCTACCTCTGGATGGTATTACCAAATTAATTCATAAAATCTCATAAGAGAGCTCTGTTTCAGTTGACTTAGGGATAAGTAAGCATTTACATATAAATTAAATATTTCTATAAGTCCCAGAAACATAAAAACTAACCCAGATGCTTTCCAAGTTTGTGATCTGGGTAACCTTTGATAAATATAATTAGTTTAATATTGCTGGCTTAATAAAAGTTAGTATGTCTCCTGAATTATTACCATGAGCACACAGTTTTGTTCTATTTGGGTTTACTAGTTAGAGCAAGGGAATGTTAGTTGCCTCAGATGGTAAAGAATCTACCTGTGATGCGGGAGGCCTGGGTTCCATTCCTGGGTTGGGAAGATTCCCTGGAGGAGGGCAAGGCAACCCACTCCAATGTTCTTGCCTGGAGAATCCCCACGGACAGAGGAGCCTGGAGGGCTACAGTCCCTAGGGTTGCAAAGAGGTGGACATGACGGAATGACTAAGCACAGCACAGGACCAGATATTTTTAATTAAATAAATTATAAATTCAGCCGAAGAACCAATGTATAAGTAAAGATGTCATAAAAATGAATTGCTTGATGTACATTACTTCCTATGTATCAAGTGTAATAGTGAAAGAAAAAATAAAACATTCACTTTGCAAATTTTTGCTGTCTGATGCTTGTCTAAATGCATATACCGTAAAAATAGTTAACAGGGGAAAAACTTAAGATGATGGCGAGCTATGTTTAATAACATGCTATGTCTGCCTGAAATAATGTCCAGATCATTCTACAGTGAGATGAACAACAGAAATATTCATTGCTGAGTAAAAATTTGTGTCATTATGGGTTCTCATATGGTATTGAGAGACTGAATGTATCTGAATCGGTTCATAAACACGCTCTTTTTGCCACTTTGAAAACATTGTACTTTACTGAAGCACATGCCTATCAAAATTGTGAGATGCTGTATGGATAAAATTTGCTTATCTGCTACAGAATGCTGCGATGTGACAGACAATTCACAACTGTTTGCCTCTTAGTTTTCTCTTTAATGGAAAGGTGACATGGTTTATATGTCAATGTACATAAACAAAGCTACCAAAAATAGTGAGGGGCACAACTTTGTATTCTAAGTATACAAGGAAAAATAGAGTGTGTTTTGCTAATGAAAAAGAGAGTAATTTTGTTGTAAAGTAAGATGACTGGCTGTTTCAAAATAAGAAAACATAAAAACACAGACCAAACCTGAATGGATATAGAAAGCTGTATTAATAGAAGATTCTTCAAAAAAGAATTTTATGTGTGTTCAAGCTGTGTTTGAATGAACTTGTTTATAAGGTTTTAAAAAATGAGCTCAATAGTCTGCTGACTATAAAACTAGAGTTTGGTTTTCTTTGTTGTAACAACAGTCTCTTTTTGGATTCCTGGTCTGTCCTTCATACGAGATTGCAAAAGGTTTTTCTTTACATTTTGAGTAATTTCCGTACTAAATAGATTCTAGGTCTTGTCAGAATCATTTCTTGTGTTTTGTTTTAATCTTGCTATGTCTTTGATTACTTAAGAGAAGTTACGTATAATTTCATAGTTATCACAGGTCCTACTTAATCGTGTCCAAAACTTTTGGCCTTTTTGACAACTTTCCCAAATCAAATCCTAACTGAAAATTTGACCTCAAACTGTCCTTGAGATTTTCCAACAAGTTTCCAAAATCTTGAAGGATCTGTTTGTCAACTTGTAAAGAAAGGACTTCATAAAAATAATTTGGTTTGCTTATTATGTTGAATTGCCTGAAAAACATTGTCAAATAAGAAGAGACGATTAACCTTCCCTAGGTTATGTTTGATGGGAAAATGTTATTAGCATAGGTCTTTCAGAAATGATTGAAGTCCATAGAAATGCCTCAACACTCTTGTTTTCTACCATATTTCCAGTATTATGTTATCAGTCATCATTCCAGCTATTATTTCAAATGTGGCATGCCACAGAAACAACCAAAGTTTCTTGTCAAATGAGCTCTCATTCTTTCAACAACCATTTAAGGTCTCTTGTCCTCCACAAATAGTTTTTGTTTTACTCTATTCTCTGACAGCATTTGGAGTCAGAATGCTCCATCTTCATAAAAAGGGACTGTCTGGGAGATCCACGGAAAGAATCATGGGAGGTGTTCTGGTAGACAAGCTTTTGATATCATTACTTAAATAACTTTGAGATCAGCCCACTGGACTGAGTCTGGAGTTCCAGAAGTCTAGTGGAGAAGAAGATGGGTTTATAAAACTGCTAAAGCCAAGAGCAAGCAGAATAAGAGTTAATTACTTGGGACTAAGTGATCTGATAAAGGGTGGTGGTTATAGTTCTTTGAGGGACATTGCTTGTTCTATGATGTTCTATTTTCTGGCTATAAGAAATGAAACTTCTGTCCCTTATTTCTTATCTATACTTGTATCAATGAATAGATTATATTTTTGTAGACAGAAATAAAACATTTATGTTGTCTCCCTGCCTGACTTCTCCAGAATTCAAAGCTACTATTCAATATATTTATTTTCATAGTCTTATAATTATTTGTGAAAGTTCAGTAAGAATCTGTCCTCCTTGAGATAGGACATAAGTAGAAATATTGGCTATATAACAAAGGCTTTGACTGGAACGTAGTATCTGAAAATGATGACCAAACAATTTCAAAGAACTAAAAGCTGACTTCATGGGCCAATGGTTACAAAGCCCTCTTGGGTGCCTGGTATACACAGCTCCCAGCCTTACAGATGAAGGAGCGAGGTCACTTCCTGGCAGGCCCAGAAAACTGAAGATGTTTTGGAGACCTTGAGAAGAGAAGAATTCACCCAAACCTTTAGGCATCACAGGCAAAATCTAGTGATGGGTTCTCGGCTTGGCTTCCTAGACTTGAGAGACTTAAAAGTTCAATCTGAGATTCCTAATGTAAAGTTCCAGCAAAGTGAGCCAGAAAAGGCTTTTGTGATCTGTTACCATTCTTGTAACATGGGCCTCCCTGATGGCTAGGACAGTAAAGAATCTGCTTATAGTGCAGGAGACCCTGGGTTTGATCCCTGGGTTGGGAAGATCCCCTGGAGAAGGGAATGGCAACCCACTCCAGTAGTCTTGCCTGGAGAAGCCCACTGACAGAGGAGCCTGGTGGGCTACAGTCCCTGGGGTCTCAAATAGTCAGACAGGACTGAGCGACTCACACTACTACTATATCACCCTTATAGCACTTTCGTAAATAATCTGGCCAAATCTAATGAAACTAGACTAATTTTGTAAACAAAAATGACATTACTCTGACTTTTGCTGTTCAGTTGCCCCGTCGCTTCTGACTCTTTACGACCCCATGGACTGCAGCACGCCAGGCCTCCTTGTCCCTCACCATCTCCCAAAGTTTGCCCAAGTTCACGTTCTCTGCATCGGTGATGCCATCCAGCCATCTCATCTTCTGACTCCCTCCTCTCCTTCTGCCCTCAATCCTTCTGACAAGTATTCGGGATTGATCATCTTTGATCAAAAAGGCAGGTGACGGTAGAGATAAATTTTATGTCTCAGTAGAAAATGAAAATCTGTACTGTGGGTTATTAGATTCTAATCCTACTCATTGCCTTTGAGCTACTTCCACCTTTTTGTAAACTGGATCATCTTGCGTATTTTGTCAGAAAATGAGGTAACGTTTCCATTTTTCTCCCATCCTCCCGAGTTGACATCACTGAGAACAAAAACTGCCCTTTTCTGGAAGCCCTGGTGATTTGTTATAACATCTGAGGATTTATCACCGCACCGGGCAGGCCACTCAGGAAGCTCATGAGAACGTGGCGTCTCAAGCTAGGCAAGTAACCGACGCTATCTGCCACCTTCAATCCACTGCTAAGGCGCTTTGGATCCAGCATCTGGAAACTGCGGGGCTGTTCTCTGGACTCAGAAAACAGTCTGTTCCAACCATTCATTTGCATTTCTCTCTTTTCATAGAAACTCTTCCCATCTGAAGCCTGACTGCTCTCATCCTCCAGCAAACATCCTCCAATACCAAGTGCTGACAAGGGTTCAACGGCCGCTCTGCAAACAAAGGTGATCGAACGAGAAGTGGGCGTACGTGGTACAGAACAAAGAAGGGGTCTCTTCCATCCTTGAACAAGTAGAGGGGCTCATAGAGACTCCCTCCTTGACCAGACTCTGGTCCATCTCTGTGGAGCCCTTCTTTCACTAGGCAAGCACTTTGCACGTCCTCAAGAGCCCAGGCGTAGGAAGAATTCTACAACAATCCTACAAACAAGCCGGATTATCTAGCATCCCCTCCCTTGACGTCTGGTCGAATCCCTGATCAGCTGTGATCAGGTCTGATCGGTCTCACACCAGGTCTGATCACCTGGCCTGCCTTTAGCAAGAGTCCTGTTAGGTCTGTTTCAACAGAGACCGCTTCGCATCATCCCTAAGGCTTCCTTTTAGAAAGTTTCCATCCATACCCCCACTTGCTCCTTGCCTTGCTTCTGCTGCATTCGGAGTTGAGTCTGATTCTGTACTGAAGTTTACTACAGAGAAAAACAAAAAAAATCTGTTTTTAACCCTTTACCTCCCATCCAGCTCTGATTCTCTCTGATACAGGTGTTGGGAAGGGCTGGTCCTGAGCCTGGCGTGCGGGAGGGACTGGCTCCAGGCAGGAAGCCCCAGGCAGGCACCAGAAAACCCACTGCCTTGGCAGGCTGTCTGGTCCGGGGGTCCCATCACCCCATGGGGAAGACTTCTGGGCAGGATTTCATGGTGCTGTTGCCAGCCCTGGGCCATGGAGGGAGGGTCTCGGGTGCAAGCTGGACCCTGGGGTGTTCGTTCTGTCATCCGCACGTGGGATGGGCAAGGCTTGTCTGAAGGCACATGGGAACAGGGGCAGCCGGAGTGGGACTAGCAGCGGGAGACATCCCTCTGCCTGGCTGCAGCTGTGGCCCTCCCCCTGCGGACTGGGTCCCCACTGCCCTCGGATGCTGAGGCTGTAGCTCCTCTGTCCTCTGGAAGCTGGCTCTGGGGCTGGGGGGGAGCAGCCTGGGCCCTTTCCAGGCAGGAGTTTGGGCCAACATGCTTTCCTCGTAGCATCCCTTACTCTGGGCGGTTTCCTTGTTTACTGCGGGGTGCAGGTGTCTAGTGCCTGTCCCGCTCTCTGGAGAGTGCACCCGCGGGGTCATGGATCTCCAGCATCTCACCTGCCCTGTGGGCTTTCTGCTCCCAGGACAGGGCCTGATGTGTGTGGACAAGCGGTGGTTAGATCTCTCCCTGAGTGCAGACCATGCGACTCCATGATCCCAGCAGGAGATGGAGGGCACACCTTTGTGGGGCCTCTGGGCACTGTGGCTGGAGAGCTCGGGGCTACGGGAGGGACATTTCATCTGCTTTTGAGACTAAGACAGTGTGTAGGAATGCTGTTTGTGTCCAGTCACATACTAATCACAAGTGATTCTTATCTTTCAGAATGGGTCCTGTAGGACCTCCCCCTAATGAGTTTGCTCTCCTGGTTTGTGTGACTTTCATGTTTCTGCAGAATAACAAGGATTTAAAAATTATACAATTTGCACTGGGTATCAACTCAGTTTGGCTTTGGAAAATGTCTCAATTAATTCTTGATAACTGTTCACCACCTGACACAAACAGCCAACTCATTGGTAAAGACCCTGATGCTAGGAAAGCTTGAGGGCAGGAGCAGAAGGGGCCAACAGAGGATGAGATGATTGGATGGCATCACTGACTCAATGGACATGAACTTGGGTGAACTCCTGGAGATGGTAAGGGACAGGGAGGCCTGGCATGCTGCCGTCCATGGGGTTGCAGAGTCTGACATGACTTAGCGACTGAACAACAAAATGTTCCCATAGAACAGAAGAGGCGGCCGGTGGGTCAGGGGGAAGCGTGTGAATTTCTGGTCTTCCAGTGCTTTTATTGAGGCATTTCTTTACCTGCTCCTTCACTAGTGATGCTACAAGTGTCAAGGTGTGTAAGTCCATCATGGAGGGGTGCACAGGTTGTATACTGCCCAACTCAAGAAGTGCCAGCTTAAGTGTTCACATAGAACACTGTGTGAATCACTCCTTGGAGGTGAGCAGCAGAGGACTTGCACAATTGAGCACAAGGGACCTTGTGCCTCTGGGGCCTGTCAGTCGTTAGCCATTGGTAGATACTGGCCGCGCTATCTGCTCTTTTCAAGGAACAGTCTGGGGTAGAGGCATGTGACGCAAGCCTTGCTCAAAGACTCTGGCTGGCATTGCTAAAAGACATCACCGATCACAGCCCACAGTGCAGCCCTTTGTGGGCCAGACAGAGGGACCTACATGCCTTGCTGCGGCCCATGTGAGACCTTTTCCCATGTGAGATTCTCAAGCTGGCCTGGCTTCGCAGCTTGTCCTGGGTTGCTCAGCAGGTAAATGCTGAGCCCATGGACACCCTGGGGCTGCTCTTCTTTCTCCAGGCATTGCTGATAAATGCGGCTCTGGAGAAAGCCCAGGCAGGGGAGCCAGGATGAGAGATGTCACTTACCAGCCAGGTTTTCATGGGCTTATTTGAATCTGCAGGCCTGGGAACAGGGACTGATGGATCCCTACAGACTCCTGCTGTGTTCATTTCCCACCAAAATGAGGTTCACATCCAGGGCTAAGCAATGCAAATAACTCTGTTTTTTCTCCCTCTCTTTTTTGGTTCAGATCAGAGAAAAGAGTTCATAGCCATGGGTCTGTTCTCACACTGATGGATGCGAATGAGGCACGCAGGCTGTGTCCATCTCCTGGAGCGTGTGCATACAGCTGGACACATAAGTGTGACGCACGCACGCACCATGGATATCCCCTCATACATGTGGGCATGAACCTCATCATGCTGCCAGTGGCTTGAAGCGAAGTGAAGTTGCTCAGTCGTGTCCGACTCTTTGCGACTCCATGGACTGTAGCCTACTGGGCTCCTCTGTCCATGGGATTTTCCAGGCAAGAATACTGGAGTGGAGTGCCATTGCCTTCTCCAGGGGAACTTCCCGACCCAGGGATCGAACCTGGGTCTCCTGCATTGTAGGCAGACACTTTACCATCTGAGCCACAAGGGAAGCCAGCGGCTTACATGTTGCATATCCCTGTGGCCAGGCTGCACATGCACAGGATAGGTGCACACGCAAGCCCATGGCCAGACAAGTGTGCTCACAGACGTCTGCTCACCCTGGCCTCAGGCCACACAAGTCCTCCTGCAAAGAGAAACATATGGCCTGTGCGTGCACAAGCAGGCACTCACACCGCATATAGACCCTGCTCTCCAATGGTCGAAGGCTCCCAGTGGTCGAAAGCCAGACTCTAAAAGGATTCATGAAAGAACACTGTCAGAAGTTCAGCAGCAACACCGATTTCTGTGGTTGTCAGAGTTGAGTAAATGAACCCTGAGAAGCGTTTAATATGGGGTTTGCTCACAAAGGGCCAGTCCTGGTGAGGAGCAGAAACAGGTATTGCTTTTCAGTCTTCCTTAAAGTGGAGACAGCCAGGACGAAGGCGGTCTCAGAGTCTCCTAGCCCATCAGCTGGTTCCTTTTCAGGAACAGATGTTGCTCTGTTTCTAGGAAGCCCAACCAGAGCCAGTGAGGACCCTTGAGAGCACCCTGGTACAGGTGGTCCCTGACCCTCCCCACAGCCAGCTCAGGAGCCACAGTACCCACCACAGATGGCGGGGAAGCTGCCTTCCTCCCTGTACCCTCTGAAGTCTGCGTTCACCCTGAGTTCATGGTTTGCAGCCTCTGGCCCTGATCGCCAACTGCCAGGGCTGACTTGTGTCCCTGGAATCCTGTGCTGAAGTCCTGACCCCAGGACCTCAGGATGAGGCTGTGTTTGGAGAACAGACCTTCCAAGGGGTGATTAAGGCTGAATGGGGTCATGAGGAAATTGGGTCACACTGGTCCAGTCTGACAGGCATCCTTATTGTAAGGGGAGATCAGGACCCAGCCAAGGACAGAGGGATGACTACTCAAGGTCACTGGGAGGAGACAGCATCTACATGCCAGGGAGGGAGGCCTCAGGGGTAACCAGCCCTGCTGATGCCATGATCTCCAGAACCGGGAGACGATATGCACCTGGTGTTTAATTCCCCATCTAGGGGCTGTGTTATGCAGGCCCTGAGAAACTCCAACACCAGCAGCCCTCAACCCCAAGCTGACCTCCCACCACTGGCCCTATACGGAGCCCAACGCCAGCCGTGGCTGACCGCCTGCCACCAGCCACACGTGGCCATGCCTTGAATCTTTTAGAGAGACTTAAATGAAGGACTCCTGTCCCTTTGCCCACGTAGTCTCCATTTTTGGGGCTCTTCATTCCTGTGTCTGACTGATGCTCCTGTCTGGCATCTTTTCCTTCTGCCTGGAGGGCTCCCTTTAGCATTTCTCGAAGGGCGCAGCAGCAGGTGGTGACATTTTTGCTTTTTATGTCTGAAAAGGTCTGCTGTGCCTTTGTTTCTGAATACTATTTTTGTTGGGTAGAGAATTTTCAGTTGATGAGTTTTTTCTTTCAATACCTTGAAGACGTAGTTCCGTGAGACTCTTCTGCATCATTTCCAGTGAGAAATCTCCTACCATCCTTATCTTGGCTCTTTTATATAAAACATGCCTTTTTCTCTTCCCAGATTTTCTCTCTAACACTGGTTTTGAGTAATTTGGTTTCGATGAGTCATGGTGAATGTTTCTTCTTGTGTGTGTGTTTGTGTGTTTTTAACTTCTTGGATCTGTAGGTTTGTAGTTACCATCACATTTGGAAAACTTGCAGCCTCTACTTCTTTGAATATGATTCCTGTTCTCTCTCCTCCTGGTCTGTCTCTCTTCCCTCTTAAGCACTGTGGACGCATCCATCAGGCTGCTGGGAGGCCCTGGCTCGTTGCTGCTCTGCAAATTCTTTGACTCTGTGTCTTTCACTCTGGATAGTTTCTATTGCTCTGCCATCAAGGTCACTAACCTTTTCTCCCCAATCCATCTTTAATCTGATCAATGTACTGTTCATCTCAGACATTGTGGTTTCAGCTTGAGGAGTTTGATTTGGGTTGCAAACTTACACTGCCTGTAGTCCACCCCAAAGAGCTGCCCTGTATTCAGCCAAGAGTCACAGTTACAGTTGGCAGGAGGGGGACCCCAGGGACAGGCAACCCCTCTGACTATGTGTTCAGATGGAGCATCATCAGAGGCAACATCAGGACTGGGGAGCTGGTCAGGGGCTGCTGCAGGTTCCCAGGTGGAAGACTCAACAGCAGAGGTGGTGAGACAAGCTTGATTTTCTATTTTAAAGTAGAACTGGAAGGACTTTCAGACAGAGGGCAAGGGGAGCCGGGAGAAAGATGGGCATCTAGCAATGTTTGAGCACTGGAAATTAAATGATGGGTGGATGCCAGCTTCTCATTCAGACAGGGGGCCTCCTCAGGGCAAGGTGTTCTCACCTGTTCCCCAAATCCACTGGACTGGCCTCTCTGGCTTCTTAATAAAGGAAGCCTCCTGGATTCACTGGGTGATCAGAGTTGGAGATGGATATGCAGACCCAAAGGTCAAGAGAAGAAGGATGTCTCCAGAAAGATTGAATTTCCTTCCTCAAGCTTTCAAAGAGATGACCAGACAGGGTGAGCTGCCAGGGTCTGAGAAGCAGGAGAGGGCTGTGGGCTCTCAGCTTCTTCCTGGCCATCTGTCCTCCTTCTTCCCCCACCAACACAAGGAAAACTAGGGTCTCTCCACCAGCCCTAGTTTCTGACTGGAGGTAGGAGGCCCCTCCATCTCTGGTTCCATCCTCGGGACAGTGGTGAGTGCCCACAGGGGCCAGCCCTGGTCTGTCTGTAGGCCTGACTTCTATTCTGAGTCCTGGCCTGGACAACCTCCACCGCCAATGTTTATTGAGCACCTACTGTGATCTAGGGGCTCTTCAGTGATCCAGAGCTATCTGCCTGGTCCTGAGTAAGGGCCCTTGGGACCCCACGGATGCGCCAGCTACTCCCCGGGGTCTGGTTTGCCATCACTCCAGAGCACCATGCCACCTGCCAGCAGAGCAGATGGTGCCTGCCTGAGGCAGACGGCAGGACTGGCACAGGTTCAGAGCTCAGCAGGTGGCCCAGGACTCAGCCTGGCTCCTGCTGTCACTTTGGGCGGCATCAACGTGGCCGCTGGCCCGCGCCTGTCTTGTCTGCTCAGGCTCTGTGCCCTGGCTGGGCTGTGGCCGCCACCTCCTCAAGACAGAGTGGAGAGGGAACAGTTGACATGCTGAAGCTCAGGCCACCCACGACTGCCAGGAGTCACACCCAAGAAGCTGTTTCGAACATGGTCCTGAATTCCTTGCAGCGGCTGGAAGTGTGAGGGTCAGACTGCGAGGCTGGATGGCAGGCTCCTCCCAGAAACCAGCCCGGGAGCCAGCCTGCGGAGGGCTGCCTAGGTGCCGTGTGCTCCAGTTGGGCCCTCAGCCCCGGGCAGCAAACCCTGTGGCCACCCGCCAGTGACGGGGCCCTGGGCTCCCCTCCTGCCAGCTCATTTTCCTGTGTGCAGTGGCTCTGTTGAATAAGTGAATGAGAACGTGTGAGCTCTGTGTGCGTGTGTTCGTATTTGATGCTCAAAGAGAAATGTCAGTTGGGGATAGTGTTTGGGGACCATTGAGCTGGAGAGGGCAGCTGAAGCCAGAAAGCGCAATCATCTGTGTGAAAACATGCACTGAGGGAGAGGCTGAGGTTGGACCTGGTGCTACTGGGTGAGACCCACTGCACTCGCATGTGTGCACATGTCTGCACTAGTGTGCACACATGTGTGTATACCTACACTCATATAATACACAGGGGCTCACACCTGCAATGCCCATGGGTGCCTACACACACACACACGTGCACATATGTATGCACATGTAGGCACAAAGGGACACGCACTTGGGCACACACATGAGCATTTGTGACGGACTTGGTCACATGTGCATATAGGTACACAAACGCCCAGGCACAGATACATCCGTATGCATGCAATCAGGCATGTGTGTGTCCACATCCACTTTCGTGCGCATACAAGCAGAAGCACGTGCACACAATGGCATATGCCCTGCAGACTCCTGGGGTAGCACAGAGGCTTGGCCCCTCACCCTGAATGCCTTCCAGCGAGGGTGCAGCCAGCACAGCCCAAGGAATCACAGTTTCTGCTGACGCATTAACCTTGGTCCTCAGTTTCCTCCGCTCCCACAGCAGAGCACGTGCTTAGGTCACCGTGGCAGCCAACCTCAAGTCTGCCCTTTGCCTGAAGTTCAGCCTCAAGCTGGTGGCACACTTTTGCCTGGCATGCCTGATCTCAGGGACTGTGGAGTGGGCTGACCTCAAGGGAGGGTCCAAGCCGCTTTGAGAGGCTCCCTCTGCTCGGCAGATGCAAGGAGGAACTGGGTCGGAGACGCTGACCATCACCTGTGCCCCCGAGCCACCAGCAGGTAAAGTGGCCTCTGTCATTGCTCTCTGGCTGCTCCGAGGCCCCCGGAGGCCCCGAGGCCCGTTCACCCACGAGGCACTTGTCCCTGAGGATGCCTGCGGTATCACTGCTGAAACTCCTCTTCTGATCAAGGGCATCACCTCTCACTTAGGTGACATGTAGCCTGATGTCTCTTGGCTTTCAGCACACCCTCGGGAAGGGACACCTGGTCTGGAGGAGAGGGAAGAGGGGGCACCCTCAGGCCAGGGTTGACTCCCCCGGGCAGCTGTCTGCCTGAACTAGAAGGGGGGGCTCCTGAACAGTGGGACCAGAGATGAACCCAGGGCACGTTCCAGCAAAAGTTCAGGCGGAGCCCGAGTCCTCTGGGCTGCCTCCCAAACAAAGGTGAGGAAGAACGGAGCTGCATGAGCTGCAGGGAGCCCAGCCACCCACCGGCACAGCCCTCCAGGCTGCGTGCCCCCCGCGGTTCCTCGCCGGTGGGCAGCTGGCAGATGGGCCCCGGGGGCTGACAAGGCAGGTAGTCCAGGGCCGCTGGGCCTGCTGGCAGCCCTGCAGGCTGATCTGAGGCCAGCAGGCTGGCTGGGGAGGGATTGGCAGGGAGGGGTGCCCGGGTCAGGGAATCTGCATCTCAAAGAGATAAATGAAAGCTGGCTGTCAGTGTCCCTCCGCACTGGAGGAATTATTTGTCCCTGAGGAAGGGCAGACCACAGCAGAAACGCATTTCAAACACGAGCAGGAGAGATTGCAATTGTCCAGGAACTGTCTGGAAGGGCATTTCTGTGGTGCACTGACCTTCCCGTGGGTGGGTGGCCCCCACCTCGCAGACGGCCCCTGGGGCTCCCGCCACCCACCTGCCTCCCAGCCCATCCCCCATCCCGGGCTTCGCCGGGATCTGGGGAGCTTCGCTGTGTCCTAACACAGACGCGGCAGTGAGAGCCAGTGGGGGAGGGTGGGCTATTCCCACACTGGCAATTGCTCTTGTGAGCTCACAGGTGGCTCTGCCTGCACCCCCCGGGTCTGGTGCTTGCCTGAGCATCTGACCCCTGAGGGTCTGGGGACAGTTTCACAGTCAGTGCATGACTGGGCCACTCCAGCTGACCAGCACCACCTCCACCCAATCCCTGGACCCGACACCAGGTGTCCTGCCGTGAGGCCTCAGTTAACGAGTACCGAGCACCCACCCAGTGCTAAGCACTCATCTGGGCCCTTGTGACATCAGTGCAGATGCCCGCATCATGGAGTGGATAAGGGACCAGGACTAGGACACGTGTGGTGTGAGAGGGGCTGCTGAGGGCCAGAGGGTCTGGGGGTGCAGGGCAGGGGCATCAGAGTATAAAATACAGTGCATGGGACAGGTGTCTTAGCTGGGGTCCTGTATTGGCCTTGACTCTATCACACGTGGCCTCCACCCGCAGGGGGTAAAACCGCATGTTAATAGCTCAGCGTCCGTGGTCAGGGCCCTGGCTCAGGCCGGCTGCAGCCTCAGGCCGGCTGCAGCCTCTGCTCAGGCTCTCAGAGGCTGTAGTCCAGGTGTCGGCGGGGCTGGCTCTCACCTGAGGCCTGACTGGGGAGGGCGGGTTAGGCCCACCTGGTGTTGGGGGGTCTGTTGCTCAGGTCTTCTTGGCCAAGGCCATCAGTCCTCCCTGACCGTGATGGAGGCTGCCCTCTGTTCCTTGGTGTGTGGTCTTCCCTTCGAGTGGTTTAGCCAGGAGGAGGGAGTCTGTCAGCGAGACAGGCCCTGAAGCAGGTATCAACCCCTCCTGTCTCCTGGGGACCCAAAGTCTCTACCGAGCTGGGACGACAGAGCGGCAGAAGGGGAGGGACCACCAGCCCTGACTCTGGGCTGGGACGTGCGGCCCCTGAAGGTGCCCGAGCAAACAGTCAGCCATGTCACAGCGGCCTGGCCACCCTGCGCCTGGGGGCCGCATGGGCCTGCGGGAGGCGGAGTGGGAACCGGAGAGACCCGGCTTCGGCTCCAGGCGGGCTGGTGGGCGTGGGGTCGGGCGAGCATATGCTTGACGCAGCGGCAGCAGCTGTCAGCAGTCCAGAGCGCCAGCCCAGCCAGGCCCGACGGGCCCAGGACTCAGCCAGCTGCTGTTTGTGATCGGGAAACTGGAGACACTCTCGGCACCAGGGGCCCCAGGGAGGGGAGGTGGAGGTGTGGGGTGCTAAGTACCTCTGCCCGCACCTGTCCCGGACATGGAGAGCTGTCTCAGCCTGGCACAGGCTGCAGCCGGGAAGGACTGCCTGTCCCCTCCTCTGTGCAGGCCTGAGGCCGGGGCTCCTCAGTGCCGAATGGCTTCTCCTGGGGGTGCGGAGCTCACAGAGGGGCCTCCAGGCTCCAGCTGGGGAGGGCTGGAGGTGGTGGGTCCCAAGCAGGGTGAGGAGTGCTGGGCCCGCAGGGCACTCGGCTCAGTGCCTGGGGCAGGGCCATACCAGCTCTGGGCATCAGGAGCCAGCACCAGCCTCTTCGCCAGCCCTGGGACCATCTTGTGGACGGGCACCCTGAGCCTGTGTCTCACCCCTCTCCTCCAGGGCACCTCCACACCCCTTATTTCTTAAACCGAAGGCCCCGTGAAGGAAGGAAAACTTTCTCCCACTTTTTGGCCCATCCAAGGCTCAGGAGGATGAAGGGGTCAGTCCAGGGTCACACGAGCCAGTGGCTTGGCCCTGACAGTGGTGATGGTAATGATGGTGGTAACCACGGAGACCTTACATCCAGCAGGTTCACATGGCATAAACGAGTTCCTCCCACGTCAGGAGCGAGCCTGAAGCAGAGACACCCCCTCCCCCACACACATGCCTGGTCTCCTGAGGTTGCCTGAGACGGCATTGTTTGGTTTAAAGCTCTCAGAGCCCATTTCACAGATTCAAGTCTTGCAAGGAGGCAATGCCCAGAGGTCAGCCAACCCACTTCTTATTTTCTCAATGAGGGACTGGCTTGGCCAGGGTCACAGGGTCAAGGGGAGCCAATGGGGGCCAAGGTTGAGATCCTGGTTCACCCCGCCCCCACCTACAGTTTCTGTGCGGGCTGCAGCAGCAGGGGTACCCCCGGGGACCCCAGCCAACTGCACCGAGTGTCACTCCGGTGGCGAGGGGAAGAGAGCGGCTTCAGACCTGGTGCGGGCGCCTGATACCTACTGCTCCATGGGGCCCACTCTACCCCTGATCATGGCCTCTGCCCCATCCTCTCCCAGACAGGTGTCCTCGCCAGCGTCTCAGGGCAGCAGAACAGGGGCCGGGGCCTCATGGAGCAGGTAGAAGCCAGGCCAGGAAGGCGTGAGCTTGCACCCGCCTATGGGGAGAGTACGCAACCAGGCCATGGGAATGAAGGGGAGCAGGCCCATCTGCAGGAGATCACACGGAGGGCACCGAGTGTGGCTGTGTGTGGGCTGTGTGCCCAGGCCAGGCTCGGCCCCCAGCCTCAGTGCCCAGCTGGGGAGTGGGGAGGGTGCTGGTCGACCATGAGCAGAGCAGCGCCCGCTTCAGAAGGACAATGCAAGGGCCCCGGGAAGCCCAGGCGCCAGCCCTGCCGTGCAACCCTCGGCAGAGAGGCCTTTGTCCTGGGCTTGGATCCAGCGTGGCCGGAAGGAGGGCCGATGCTGGAGGCATCTTGGGTTGTGGCAGGAGTGCGGCCCGAGAGGGTGGCCGGTGGGGTTGTGGGCACAGAGGGGTGGGCCAGGCTGAGGCTGCAGGGGCTGTGACAGACGAGGTGGGCTGAGCGGAGGTCAGGGGAGAGGAGGCATTCAGGGTGACACGGAGTTATAATTGGGTGCCACCAAGGGAAGCAGGAAAGGAACTGGGAGGAGGTGCCAGTTTGGGGAGAGAGATAATGAACGGAGCTTTGGGACCAGCTGGGACGAGAGCAATTAATCTACACGGAGAGGAGGGCGGCTTTGCTGGCTCCCTACCTGCGCTGCTTACTCTGAATGCTCCTCTAATCGGCTTACGGGTTTATGCAAATCCGGGTGTGCAGGCGCCCTGATTGGGTTGTGGAGGAATTGTCCAGGCCACCAGCCCGCATTTTCTCTGCAGCATCCCGGCTTCTGGCTCCTGCTCTCTGATGAGATCCCCTGGCCAGGATGGGGGTTTTAAACATAATTAGGACTAGAGCCAAAGGGGATTTCCATAGGAAAAAGTGTACAGGGCCAGAGGCCAGGCCACCATGGGACCAGAGCTAGAGGCAGAAGGAGGCTCCCAGGGTCAGAACAGCGGCCACAGCTGGGAGGCTGAGAGCCCTGCCCATGGGCCAGAGCAAGCCCCAGTCTCAAGCCCACACTGTGCTCTGACCAGCACGGCTGTACACTGAGCCCTGACCCTGGTCACACTCTGAGCCCTGACCCTGGTCACACTCCTCTGAGCCCTGCCTCTGGTCCCACTCTGAGCCCTGCCCCTGGTCCCACACTAACCCTTGACCCTGGTCATACTCTGAGTCCTGACACTGTTCCCACACTGACCCTGGTCCCACATTGACCCCTGACCCTGGTCCCACTCTGAGCCCTGACCCTGGTCCCACACTGACCCTTGACCCTGGTCCCACTCTGAGTCCTGACCCTGGTCCCACACTGACCTCTGACCCTGGTCCCACACTGACCCTTGAACCTGGTCCCACTCTGAGCCCTGACCCTGGTCCCACACTGACCCCTGACCCTGGTCACACTCCTCTGAGGCCTGACTCTGGTCACACTCTGACCCCTGACTGGTCTTACCCTGACCCCAGACTCTGGTCACACTCAGACCTGATCCTGGTCACACACTCAGCCCTGACCCCCCAGAACAAGACTTTTAGCTCATTAATGTTCACTCATTAACTCCACAGACTTGTCCCAAACAGGGGCTCTGAGCCAGGCCCTGGGGATGTCACGTGAGCAAGCGGACACCGAGCCCGCCCTCTGGGCCGTGCCCACCTGAGAGGGCACACCTGAGCAACAGTGTGACAAGAGCGATGGCCGCGGGCGGCACAGTGACTTGCTGGCCTGGGCGCTCTGCCGTCCTCTGGCTTTACGACAAGGGCTACTTATGAGCAGGGTTTCCCACCACGGCTGACATGCGTGAGTCTGGAAGTCCCCAGGGGCAGCAGACAGACATCGCTCTTTGTCACACTGTTGCTCAGGTGTGTGCCCTCTCAGGTGGACAATGAGCCAGAGGGCGGGCTCGGTGTCCACTTGCTCACGTGACATCCCCAGGGCCTGGCTCAGAGCCCCTGTTTGGGACAAGTCTGTGGAGTTAAGAAGTGAGTGAATGAGTTGGTCAAATCCAAACCATGATTCCTTTGGTCAAGAGGCTGCTTTTTGCACACAGCAGAGGAAGCAGATACTGTCCTGGAGCACCCAGGAGGTAAAGACGGGATCCGAGGGCGGGAGGCGCATGGTGGGCAGTTTGCGTAGTCAGAAAGGCTTCGTAAGAAATAACTCCCAAGCCACAGTCAGATGAGTAAGAGCCAGGGCGTGTGTGTGTGAGAGAGAGAGAGAGAGAGTCACGGCTGCTGGGGGCGTGGGGATGGGCCTGGGGGTGGGCCCAGGTGGGCCTCCTCGGTGGGTGGCCAGTGAGGAAGGAAGAGTGCTTCCTACACGCTGAGCTGGCAGTCAGGAGGCATCACCGCAGATCATCCTGGGTCGTGTCTGAGCCTTACCCATCCGTGAAGCATCGGGGGCTCAGGACCCTGGGATTTCTGGCTTCAGAGGGGCCGTGGAGGCCTAGGGGGCAGGAGGCAGAGGGACGCTGAGAGGCACGAGCCGATCTCAGGCCAGGCGGGTGTCGTCCTCGGCCTCCTCTGCTGGCAGCCAGGAGCAGCGGGCAGCCCTGGTTTGCTTCCAGTGCTTATTTTGCTCTGATAAGGAAATAGCGAACACTTGGGGCATAAATCTTAGAAAATGTTGAAAAGCGTAAGTAAAAACACAGCGATGACTCAGAGTCCCAGTTCCACCTCAGAGTCACTATTTCAGGACTGCCCTGTGTGGCGGTGATGGTGTTCACTGCACAAAGGGGCTGGAGGAGGAGGCAGTTTCAGCTTGCGGTTTGTTTAGCAGCCATGCGCCCGGAGGGCGGCTGCATCCCCCTGGCAGGATGGGAGGCACGGGGGTGGCTTTCAGTTTCTGGGAAGATGCCACGTGGGCTGTGTCCATGCTGGTTCATCTCTTCCAGACTGCCTCCAACCATAACACCCTACAGACACACAACATGCACACATCTCTGTTTCTCTGTAAGTGTAGGAAGCTGCATCCACACTGCTGCCGGCCACTTGCCGCCCTCCCTGTGAGATGCTTGTTTTCCTCGGGGACGACCCTGGGTCTGTTCCCCCTCGCCGACTGCTGGGCATTGCATTGCTTCCAGGTGCTCATTTCCACGAATGCTTTGGTGACAAACACCTCTGCACAGAGGGTTTCTGTCATCTCTGGAAGTGGATTTCCAACATGGATGTTAGGGCTAACGACACCCGTCACCAGGGCACATGCTCTGTAATCATGGGGCTGGTGAGTCTGAAGTCTACAGGGCCAGCCAGTGGGCTGGAAACTCAGGCAGGACTCTTGTCCAAGATGAATTAATTCCCTTTTCTCCAGGAGACGTCCGTTTTGCTCTTATGACTTTCAACTGATTAGACGAGGCCCACCACACCACAGAGGGTCTCCTGCTTGACTCCAAGTCCACTGACTGTGGCCACTGATTACATGTCTAAAACACCTTCACAGCCGTGCAGAGAGTGGTGTTTGACCAAATGCCTGGGCCCCATAGCCCAGCCCAGCCGAGAGGCATGTTCACCTGAGCAATCATGCTAAAGGGTGTTATTACCCCTAGTGTGCACCCAGGACAGTCACTATTCACGTGTGCTCACCCACACTGAGCGTCAGGGATTTGTCAGTGAAGCAAGGGTACGTATAACAGCACCTCATGTCACTAGCAGGGAATCCAAGCTTCTTTTCACATATCTCTAGGTCATGATATGTTTGAAATGGCCCAGTGTGGTCAGACCCCCGTGGGGTCCCTGGACTTGAGCAGAGAGGAGGGTCTAGAATAGTCTTGGGAGGGGTAGTGGGGGAGAAAGCTCCCTGGGGCATGGGGAGCAGTGAAGGAGTGGGGGCGGACCAGGCACGGACAGACCTGCCACGTGTGGTCTGTTCACCCAGTCCTCCTCCCACCCCATCCTGACCACACCCTGGTGCTGAGACGTCTCCGTGTCATGAATTTCAGACACTTAGGAGCCGAAACACAGGTTCTGGTTTCGCTGGGTTGATGGGGGCCTGCAAAGTGGTGGCACGGGGCCCAGTCCAGACTGTGGGCGCCATAAACGTTGCTCATTGCTGGTGTTTCACTGAAAGCATGAACGGGGCTGGTGCAAACAAGATGCCCAGCACGTAGTAGGGACTCCATAAGCCTGGGCCCCATCTCCTCCCTGTTTCGTCTTGAGGCTCAGTTTGCAGTTAGAGCAGTTGAGAGAATTGGGTCAGCTCCTATAATATCTTCTCACTGATTCCAATCACTCAGGCAATTGCTACATCATTAACCCAGATCATCACGCTCTTCAATCAACCACTGAGAATAGTGACACTCCAGGCGCCCAGCATGGAGCCCACAACGTGGCAGTGACTCAGTGTTTGCCAAGAGCCCACTTGAGACATCTGGGGTTTGAAGGACGGATGGCCCGGGGCACATGGTGAGGACCCGATGGCCCAGACTACTCTGTTCTCTGAATGCGTATCCGCCCTGAAACGAGATGGTGAGACAATGACAGCCTCGTAGTTCTTGTCCAGGTCACTGCTGCATGCATGTGTGTGTGTGTGTGTGTGTGTGTGTGTGTGTGTGTATGCACACGTGTATGTGTGGGAGTGAGAGAGAGAGAGAGCAAAGGTGGTGGGGAGGGGAAGAGCAGAGGAGCAGAAAGAGAGGAAGGGAGACCCAGAGGCACGGAGAGGGAGAGAGAAATGATGGCTTGGTCTGGGGGAGAGGGTGCAGACCACGGGCCCAGGACGTCCCCTGGGGAGCTGTGACCTTGGCACGTCCTTGGCGTGTCTGTGCTCGAGGCCCCTCCCTGTAAGAGGCCCCAGGACTCACCTACAGGCTGCGGCTGGGATCAGACATGTCGGGAAGTACTCGGGCGGAGAGGTGTGCAGAGAGTCTGCTGGGGTCCCTCCCCTGGCTCCTCACTCTCTTCTCACATTCACGAGTCCCCATGGGCCAGGGCTGCTGGCGACCTTTGTGCATTCAGGTCCAGGCACCGCACTGGATGCACCGCCACACGGCTTCTGCTGTCCTGAGCTCATTCCCAGCAGAGCCTGAGACGCGTCCGTTTCAGTGGAAACTGCTGTGGACCCCCCGGGGGGCCAGGTCCTGTGCAGGCGTTTCAGCTGTGGCTGGCCGTCATGGTGAGCACTGTGGTGACCACTGCACTGCAGAGATCCTCCCCGCTCACACGGGGACCTCTAGGGCTGCTGCCAAGCAGACTGCCCAAGTTCCGGGAGGCAGGTTACCAGAGCAGCGGCTGCCACCACGCCCTCCAGAGTCGCAGACAAGGTCACTCTTCACAAGCACCGTGTGGGCTGAGGCTGTGTCCCTGGATAATGTCACTGTACCTAAGCACCCATGTGGAGTGAAAGTGTCACAGTGTCCGTCGCCCACTCATGTCCAACTCTTTGCAACCCTATGGACTGCAGCCCAACAGGCTCCTCTGTCTGTGGGATTCTCCAGGCAAGAATACTGGAGTGGGTAGTCATTCCCTCCTCCAGAGCATCTTCCCAACCCAGGGATTGAACCCTGGTCTTCTGCATTACAGGCAGTTTCTTTACCAATTGAGCCACCTGTCGAGCAAATATTTATTGAATGAATGAAGGATGATGAATGGATGAAACTTTGGCCGTGCTTTTTTCTTCATCAAAGCAGCCAACACCCCACACCAAGGGCTGAGGATGAAGCATGGGATTGCACACACGTGTGTACTGTGTCACTGCACACATGGCCACGCCGCCTGCCAGGATGGATGTACCCCAGTGAGAGCTTGGATCTGAAAAAAAAAATCCTATTATTTCATTGTTAAGTAAATAAAGCACTCGGCAAACAGAAAGATGAAGCCCCTTGCCTGCTAGTAAGTGTTTTAGGATCTTACGCAGTTGTTTTCCCATCCCCGGATCCAGGACATTAAACAGGTGATAATGATGTGGCCTGGGCTGGGTTAAACCAGCAGAACGCGACGTGCCAGCTTTATATCATCTACGCTCCCTTCCGAAATGCCTCCTTCCCAGGGCGATGATTTAATGTTATGTCCCGGCTTTTATGGAAAGGATATAACAGGAAAGATCCATTTGAAGGACGTCCCCCTCTCTTTTGAAAAACTGTAATCTAAAACTCGTCCATGCTGCTGGCCAGAGCTCCTTCCAGGAAGGCACGAGGCATAAATTTCTCCTAATCATTCTGTTCTCCTGGATGCAGTGTGGGGCCCACTTAGATGGAACATTGCCGGCCTGAGACCCTAGGCCCGCCTGGACCTGTCCTGTGTGCCTGGACTCCTCAGCTACCACGACAGAGGAGGTGGGGGGGACGGCCGGCAGCCAGGTACCTCTGGTGGGGGATGGACGTGGACACATGGTTCAAGGCACTGACTCCCAGGAGCTGCGGAGGCAGGTTTCAAGGCCTGGTCCCAGCTGTGTGACTATTGTGCCCTGTTGCCTCAGGGGGCCCTTCTCAGGCAATTTATTCTCTGACCACTCGTGAGAACTAATAACTCTGAGGCTCGATGAGACATGAAGCCCTGGAATGTCATCTGCACCAGACCCCATGTCAGGCCTTCCCAGGGAGTCTGGGGCGGTCAGGTCACAGGGGGCCTGCCCTGTTTCTGGGTCATCGCTGGCCCGGGGTCTCACTCTAGCCCATGTCCCAGTCTGGTTTCTGGACCGCCTGAGTCAGACCTGGACTGATGGACAGAGGCAGCACAGCAAACCAGATGGAAATCAGGGGCCGTGGAACCAGCCTTATCTGGAAAAGGGTCTTTGTTGATGTGATGAAGTCCAGGATCTCGAGGTGAGATCTTTCTGGATCCAGGTGGGCCCTAAGTTCAGTAAGAGTGTCCTCAGAAGAGATGGTAAAGGAAACAGACAGGGACTCCCAGAGGCCAAGTGATGATTGAGGCAGAGACGGGAGGGACCATGGGTGCCTGGAGCCCTAGGAGCTGGAGGAGGCAGGTGGGACCCTTCCTCGGGCCTCAGAGGGAGACCCTGCCCGCATTCTGATGTCAGGTGCTGGCCTTCAGAACTGGGAGATAATCCATCCCTGTAGTGTGAAGCCACCTGTTTGTGGTCACTTGTTTGGGCAGCCACAGGCCAAACCTCACATAGGGTGAAAATGGGCCCTGGGGCCTCCTGCTGCGGAGCCCATGGGTAGAGTGCTCTGAGTATCTCAAGAAATGGACAAGCTGCTCAGGCCGCAGCCTTGAGGCGGCCACACAGAGCCCACGCAGCATGCCTGGGGCCTCGGGAGCTGGGGGCAAGCCAGTCCCATGTAGAAGGGTCTGGGTCCCAGGCTGAGAGGCCCTGGGGAGCCCCAGCATTCAGAAGTAGGTCAGCCCCCAGACCTCGTCAGGATAATGACTGTCCTCGTTGCTAAGTCAGGAACTCAGCTGAAGGAAGACCTCATTTAATTGTCACTCTGAGTGATTCCTGTTATTATCTGCCTCCTAGAGAACAGGCTCAGAGAGGTTCATTTGCTGGCTCTGATCATACAGTTGATGGGTGCCAGGGCCCAAGTTGGACAGGAAGCTGAGGTTGTACCCCCAAAGGCTCTGCTGGGTTTACTTCCTATGGTCACCCCTGGGGAAAGGGCACAATGGGCCGTGTGGGACAAGTTGAGCTCCATCCCTTCCCTCTGACTCAGATGGAGGGGGCAGGCCTGGGTGAAAGCTCCTGGAACACCTTGGAGAACCTGCTCCCAAGGGTGGCACCATGGATGCAGCATCTTCTGGATCCCCTATATGTCCACGTCTTCAACTGTGGGTCCCAGATCACACCCTGGACTTGAACAGTAGCCCGGGAACTTTGGGGTCAGTGGTTGTCTCTAAACTCACATAGGAATGTGGGAACATCTGCTCTGGGAGGACGGGGGAGCTAACCCCAAGGAGATGGGTCCTTGGTGATCTCTGGGAGGAGCAGAGCAGGAGATCCCGCTGCCCTGGCCTTCCAGAGCTGAAGTTGCCACCCAGAAATCGGAGGAAGCTGTAAGTTTGCGCAACTTCCCGCTCAGCAAGGCTGACACACACCGGGGAATCTGGCATGATGGATGGGCCCCATGGGTGCTCTTGCGAGCCGCTCAGAGCACCAGAGCCGGGGGCCCTGGGCCAGCCTTGCCGCCGAGCAGACCACGGGCCTTTCCAGTTGGGCTGCCGCCATGCCAGCCTGGCCCAGTGTCCCTCACAGATGGGCTCCACAAATAGTGAGCATGGCAGGAGACAGGCGGGCACCACGTGCGAGTGAGCGATGGCTCGCCCAGCAGCTATGGGGAACTCGCCAGGTGCCCGTCCTTAGCTGGGTGCTGGAGGCAGAGGCAGGCGAGGCACTGGTGCTCAGCAGCTCGAGGGGACCCGCACCAGCCCGCAGGATGCCCACCCATGCCGCTATCATGACAACGCACCCTCTACACACTGTCAGGACTGTCCAAGGGCTCTGCCCTTCTGCCTTCTGACTCTGAACTCAGACCAGCCCATCATCTCCAGTGCTCCCCTCCCTGTGGAATCCTTCATTCCTATCTCATTGGGAAATGCCCCGGTAGTCCCAACACCTGGCGAGTCTTTGAACATTTGCTAACCTGAATTAAACTTAGGATGTGGTAACGTGCCAGGTTAGTGGTCCCCAACTTTATATCCTCTGAAAAGTGAAAGTGAAGTTGCTTAGTTGTGTCCAACTCTTTGCGACCCCATGGACTGCAGCCTACCAGCCTCCTCTATCCATGGGATTCTCCAGACAAGAATATTGGAATGGCTTGCCATTTCCTTCTCCAGGATCATATCCTCTAGGAATCTCAAAATGTGACCGTATCTGGAGAAAAGATCTTTGCCAATGTCATTGGTCAAGATGAGGTTAAATTTGAACAGGGTAACCCTTCGCCCAATGACTGGAGTCCTTATAGAAAGAGACACAGAGACACCGCAGAGGAAAGAAGACCCCATGAAGACAGTGGTGGACACTGAATGATGCAAATGAGGGTCATTGAGAATGGTGGGCATGTGCAGCGGCTGGAGAAGAGGCCTGGGACAGACTCTTCCAGAGCCTCTGGAAAGAACCAGCCCTGTCAACATGTTCACCTCGGACTTTTGGCTTCCAGACCCATGAGCAACTGCATTTCCATTGTTTTAGATTGCCTAATTTCTGGTGCCTTGTCCCAGCGGTGCCAGGAGACAGTACGAAGACATGCCAACAGGAAGCTGTGTCCATAGGACAGGCTGATCTGAGCCAGGTAAGAGTCTCCATGGCCCCACACCACCCTCATTTGTTTCTTAGGCCCTCACAGGTGAGCAGGATGTTTTGTCCACCCTGGCAACACGGGTATCTAGGCTCATAGAAGTGATTATGTTTTGAATTCTGATCCTTATGAGACTTGTCACAACCCTTGGTACAAAGTGATCTACAACTGATCCACTAGTTCTGATGAAGGGAAGGAAGATGGATGAGGGGTGTGTGATAGATGAGTGGATGGGAGGATGAGTAGACGGATGGTGGATAGATGGGGAGATGAGTGGAGAGAGGGTAGGTGAGTGAAGAGAAGGGAGAAGAGTGGAGAGAGGGTAGGTGAGTGAAGAGAAGGGAGATGGGTGGAGAGAGGGTGGATGAGTGGAGAGATGGTAGGTGAGTGGAGAGACGGTAGGTGAGTGGAGAGAGGGTAGGTGAGTGGAGAGATGGTAGGTGAGTGGAGAGAGGGTGGATCAGTGGAGAGAGGGTGGATGAGTGGAGAGAGGGTAGGTGAGTGGAGAGAGGGTAGGTGAGTGGAGAGAGGGTGGATGAGTGGAGAGAGGGTAGCTGAGTGGAGAGAGGGTGGATGAGTGGAGAGAGGGTGGATGAGTGGAGAGAGGGTAGGTGAGTGGAGAGATGGTAGGTGAGTGGAGAGAGGGTGGATGAGTGGAGAGAGGGTGGATGAGTGGAGAGAGGGTGGATGAGTGGAGAGAGGGTAGGTGAGTGGAGAGAGGGTAGGTGAGTGGAGAGAGGGTGGATGAGTGGAGAGAGGGTAGGTGAGTGGAGAGAGGGTAGGTGAGTGGAGAGAGGGTAGGTGAGTGGAGAGAGGGTGGATGAGTGGAGAGAGGGTAGGTGAGTGGTGAGAGGGTAGGTGAGTGGAGAGAGGGTAGGTGAGTGGTGAGATGGTGGATGAGTGGAGAGAGGGTAGGTGAGTGGAGAGAGGGTAGGTGAGTGGAGAGAGGGTGGATGAGTGGAGAGAGGGTAGGTGAGTGGTGAGAGGGTAGGTGAGTGGAGAGAGGGTAGGTGAGTGGAGAGAGGGTGGATGAGTGGAGAGAGGGTAGGTGAGTGGAGAGAGGGTAGGTGACTGGAGAGAGGGTAGGTGAGTGGAGAGAGGGTAGGTGAGTGGAGAGAGGGTGGATGAGTGGAGAGAGGGTGGATGAGTGGAGAGAGGGTAGGTGACTAGAGAGAGGGTAGGTGAGTGGAGGTAGGGTAGGTGAGTGGAAAGAGGGTGGATGAGTGGAGAGAAGGTTGGTGAGTAGAGAGAGGGTGGATGAGTGGAAAGAGGGTGGATGAGTGGAGAGAGGGTGGATGAGTGGAGAGAGGGTGGATGAGTGGAGAGAAGGTTGGTGAGTAGAGAGAGGGTGGATGAGTGGAGAGAGGGTAGGTGAGTGGAGAGAGGGTGGATGAGTGGTGAGAGGGTGGATGAGTGGAGAGAGGGTAGGTGAGTGGAGAGACGGTAGATGAGTGGATACATGGTATATGAGTGGAGAGAGGGTAGATGAGGGGATAGATGGTATATGAATGGAGAGATGGGTGGACGAGTGGATGGGTGGGTGGATGGATGGATGATGGGTGGATGAATGGGTGTATAGATCTATTGATTGTTTGCTCTGAACCAGATGCTTTTATGAATCAATCCGTTTAATCCATGTGCCTCCCCTATGTCATCATACTCCCTAATGTACTTTCAGAGAAGTTCATCTCGAGATGCCTAGCTCGTGTTTCCAGGGTCACCTAGCCCAGCCCTTTCACTTTCCAGTCTCAGGTGAGAAATTACCCCAAGGCAAGAGCAGAGGGCTCACCTGAAGACCGTCCTTTTCCACCCACTCCCAGCTCCTGGGACTTGACCCGTTTCCTCCGTCAGTCCAGGGAGAAAGGAGGCTTCGGTCCTGGGAGCCTCCGGGGCGCTGCTGCTTCTGGGTGCCTGCAGAGGAACGACGGTCCCCAGTCGTGCACCCGGGGTCTCAGAGTAGCTCAGCTCCAGCACCAACTCCTTCCATCCCTCTCGGGGTCTTTGTGTGAGCCAAACATTCTTCTTCTGACTCCATTCTTTTTGATACAAAGAAAAAGTATTATAAAAAAAGCCCAAAGCCACAGTGATTCGTCTCCGACTCATTTCAGAGTTTCAATTATCTAAATTATTGCTTTGCCCTGGCACAAAAGGAAGAAGCTCTATTTTTAAAGTCGCTGGGAGATCAGCACTGGGCTGCCTCCCCGTCAACAATGCACAATAATTTTGATCAGGCGCTCATCACGTTTCAGTAGCAGCAACAATGGCATTGACTGGGGTCCCTGGGGACTTTATTTTTAGCCTGAAAATCACAGAGGAGGAGCCAGGAGGAGATTTCATGTGGCAGCCTGGGCTTTTGAATGTCTCCTCTACAAGGCCAGCCAAAAATCATATTTGGCTCCCGGCAAACTGGGAGAGTCCGAATGGGAGGGCTGCTTGGCTGGGAGCAGGACAAGCAGTCTGACACCGGGCTCGGTGCATCTGTCTGATCCTTCAGCAGACAGCTCCCGGGCCTGGTCAGGGAAAGAACGCTGCCATTGGCCGCTCTCTGCCGTGGGACACTTGGCCAGTGATTGTGGCAGCTGTTTGTTCTCCGAGCCATAAGTCAGTGCAGCTAACGATGTCATTGAATGGCACTTTGTCAGTGGCCCCTGTGACCTGGGGAGTAGTGTCTAGCTGACATGACAGGACATAACCAGAAAAGGGCCCTGCAGGAGGGAGATACAGAACACTACAAGGGATGGTGGGGAGGCTTCCCTGGTGGGCCAGCAGTTAAGACTCTACACTTCCAACTCCAGAGTTGCAGGTTCAATCCCTGGTTAGGAAGCTAAGATCTCGCATGCCATGTGGTGAGGCCAAAAAAATAAATAAATTAAACAAAAACCAATAAACCAAGAAAGAAACAAAGAACAGAAAAGAAACACAAATATATAAAGACAGAAAGCTAGAGGGCTTGAGGTGGGAGAGGTGACCAGGGGAGGCTTCATGGAGAAGGCAGCGATCGGTCTGAGCCTGGAGAAGCAGAGTCAGTGCTGAAGCTGGAGATGGGAGAGAGGGTGTTCTGGCAAATTAGCGAGAGCAACACCCCGAGGCCTGAAGGAGCAGGCCGCACAGGTGCTGCGGCACTGAGTCTGGGCCTACAGGGAGGGGGAGACGGGGAGGAGACAGGGTGGAGAGTGGAGGTGTCAGAGAGAAGGGGCGGAAAGAGGTTGAAGAGGTTCCAGGCCTGAGTCTCTGTGTCCCTCCTGATCCCCTGGTGGGTTGTGGTGTCACACACTGAGCACGCAGCGTCCCTGGTGCCGTGGGGACATCCTGATTTCGATAAAGCTGGGGTCTACCCTCCAGGCCCTTTCAGCCTCGGGACCTTTGGTCCCTGGCCCCAGAGTGATTCTCAGGATAAAGGACGATTCGGCCATGCTCAGCCGTGGGGCACTTGGCCGGTGATTGTGGCGGCTGTTTATTCCCCGAGTCAGAAGTCAGTGCAGCTACTGATGTCATTGAACAGCACTTTGTCAGCGTTTCCCCCAGTTTTATTGAGGTATAATTGACACATAACATTGTGTAAATTGAAGGTTTATGAAGCGTTGATTCGATACATTGATAAATTGCAAAACAATCACACCAGGAGTATCTGCTACCTCCATCTCACCACATGGGTGTCATTTCTTTTTTGTACACGTTGCAAACATTGATGAGCCTTATTCCAAGCACAGTGCTGAGGGCACAGGGTTACTGCCCAGCGAAAGGGCTCAATGAGTGGTGGGGTCTAGCTCACCAAAGTCCAGAGACTCTGATTCAGTCAGCATCTGCCACCGAGGAGGCGTTTGGCTTGACCTTGAGTTGTGACCTTGCATGGATCACAGGGCTCTCAGGACCTCTCGTCCTCATCCTGTTTGCCACAGAGGGCTGTGATGTGTGCCTCCCACAGCCCAAGAGGTGGGTGAGATGGGTGTGTGTGCCCACTGGGCTGAGGAAGACCAAACCACCTGCCCACAGGATGCCTGCTATGAAGGGAAGACGCACTGGGGGCTCTCGGAGGGGGCGCGTTCAACCTAGACCTCCACCCAGATCCTCAGCTTCCTGGGCAGCAGGAAAGTGGGGGGAACTGTCTTTGTCAAATAAGTCGGAGGTCCTGCCATATCAAAGTGGGTATGACACGGTCTGGGGACGCGTGTTCCTGAGTCACTGATGTGCCCGGCACGTCCTTCTGCAGCTCCGGAGGGAGATGCCACTGACCAAGGAAGCCCGAGGCCCAGTGATGAATAAACATGGAGGCGGCTGCTCCCGAATTTAATCTTCCTGAGGAGTATACGACAGGGACAAATTAGGGCTGACAGGAGTGCAATGTGAACCCAAATACACGTCCTCTTGCCCTCAGCCAGGCCTCTCTGCCTCTGCTGAGCTCAGGGCTCACTGCCAGCCTGGCCTGGTGCCCACCCCCACAATGCGCACAGAAGCTGAGGACAGAGTGGGCAGGCTGGTTTATGGGGCTTTTGGACAGTAGGTGCGGGCAGGAGCCAGGCCAGCACCTTTATTCCGCCCGGACTGCCTGGCCAGACACTCAGGGAGTGGTTCTCGGCTGAGTCAGAAGCAGTCTTTAGTCCACTGGGCTGGAGCTCAAGCACTGGGTCTCTGACTCCCTAGCTGTGTGACCTTGGGGACACAGCTGGCCGCAAAGGCTGCTCTTCATCTAATCAAAGACACTGAAGATTTTGAGATGCACTCTTTTTCTCGGCACTACTAAGAAGACGGACAACTGCTTTGCAAGACATCATTGGCATGAGAAGCAGCCTGTTTCAGAGCTGTTAATGTGCTCCTTTGACTGATTAGATTGGGGAATAAACCCTCAAATGTATTAGTTTCTAAGAAGCGTTAACATTTTGCAGAGTTTGATGGGCAGATGAAGCCGATACGCTTTGTGGAGTCACCAAAGCCACAAGTAGAACTGAGCGGGTGAAGGTACGGGTAGGCAGCCCGGCTTGGGGGAGAAAAAAAGTCTCTGGCAGTCAAAACAGTTCACAGTGGAAAGGCAGGCTTCCAAGGGAGTGAGCTGCCCAAAGCCTGGGAGTGTTCAATCCAAGCTCAGTGGATGCCTAAGAACTCAAGAACTGCGCAGACTGCCCTGAACACCCTCAAACATCCTTTCCATCCAGAGACTCAGGCTTAGAAACATGACTGGGCTTAGGGAGGTGGGTAGACCAGATGTCTCCCAAAGTTCCTTTCAGCCATGACTTCCCAGAGTGTAGAGCTGCCCTTTGGTATTCTTTGTTTGTCTTGCTGTCAGCTGTTTTTTGGGGACTCAGTGAATGGATGCCTAATGACAAGAGACGAGGGGACTTCCTGGGAAGTGACAGAGACAGCTCTCTGTCCCGGAGACACAGCTGATAATTGCCAGCTGCAGTTGGCAGTCCACACGGGACCACACTGAAGATGGCCAAGTGGAGAGATGGGGTGACCGTAGGGGAGGCCTCCCACAGGGAGCCTGGACCCTGGCTCTGTGAGGGCCTTGAGTGATCGGCAGGAGGGGCCAGACCACCCTCCCTGGTGCCCCTGTCTTTGGACAAGCCTGGGCGAGGCTGTGATGAAGCTGTTGGACCCACCTGGTCATCAGTTGATTCTGCCCTTGCCCCTCAGTTGACCTCAGTGGTTGTACTGGACCAGTCCGAGCTTCCTCCCCTACACCCCGGCTCTGGTCCACAGTGCCCATCTCCGATCTGTCTACTTGACCGGTACTCTACTTCTGTGTGGCTCTTGTCACCACCTCCTCGGGCGTGTGGGAGGCAGCTGCCGTCATCCTGAGCACTCCTGTGGGTCAGGTTGCAGGCAAGACACCCAACATGCACTCTTGTGTTCATGGGGTCACAGAGAAGGGAATCTGAGCGTTCTCATCATGCAGAGCAGGCTCCCAGAGCCTGCAGTCCAGCCTGCCAAGAGGGATCCTGGCTAGGGATCTGCTGTGCAGGGCCACCAGGGGCCTCTGGGAGCCACACCCCGTGTTGTCCCTGTTGTGACCCCTCTCACACTCTATCTTGCTTCTCTAAGTCCAGAGTGCTAGGAGCAGCTGCTCAGGCCCCTGTTTGAGGCCTTGGGTGAGGAATCCAGATGCAGCCCCTCTCCGGCCAGCCAGCTGGGGTGCCTGACGTCCCCCATCCTCCCTGGGGTCTGCACTGTTCCCCTCAGACCCTGGTGGAAATCGCCACCTGCTGGAAACTCTCCCTGCCCCTGTCCCCCTTCAGGCTCTGCCCAATTGCAGGACAATTCCAACCTTGGTGGAAGGACAGGCTTCAGTGGCCTGTCTTTCCAAAGGACCCCAAACATTCCATAACCTCAAATATGCCTGAAATCTTCACCTAGATTAGGAGGGCTGCCCTTGGCATCGCTCAGCTCATTGGACATGTGGCTCCAGTCTCTGCCTCCGTCATCCTTGGCCTTCTCCCCACAGGTCTCCACATGACCTTTGTGTGTAGACAGCTGTCAGGGCCCACCCTATTGCAGGATGACCTCATCTTTGCTCCTCAGTTTTGCAAACACCCTGTTTCTGGAAAAAGTCACATTCTGAGGCTTGGGTGGATGTGAATTTTGGGGAGGACATTATTCAGTTCAGTGCACCCCAAGTGTCTGCCCTTCTGGGATTTTTGAACCTGGGCCTGGGTCTGTGTGTGCTCTGACCCAGCTCTCAGGGACCTGATTCCCTACCAGCCCTCACACTACTGTCGGGGCCCATCTTAGGAACGTTTTCTTCAGTCCGAGGTGATCATCTGGGTCACCGGGACTCAGCCCCAGCACCGCGTCCCACGGAGCAGGAGATCTCAGAACAGAGAGCTGGTGACAGGTGTCTGAGTCATGGGGAGGTTTCCCTACCATCTGGCCGCCTGACAACACGACAAGGGGACAGCCAGGAACAGGTAAGCTCCCCCACCTCCCAAGGTTCAAGCAGAAGCTGCAGAACCCGTTGCTGGCTGGGTAGGGCAGGTGGGGGGCAAAGGCTGCGGAAGGGACCTGCAAGTTTCCTGGGAAGCAGACTGGGTGACCGCTGAGATGCGGGGACGCTTCGAAACAGACAGCCCCCGTAGCCCTATCTCCAGTGCCACCCGCGCCTGACAGGCTAAGCTGTGCACACTGTGGTCAGCACCAACAAGAGCAACCTGGGATTCTGTGTACTTCTTCTCGTTCCTGTCTCCTGTGATCCTGGGGCATCACAGCCCCACGGAGACAGGAATCTTCCAAGAGATGCTGCCCCCTCCCCCACTGGCACTCCTGTCTCACCTGTAGCCCTGGGACGCTGGGATCCTGGTATGGAGACTGTCCTGTGGATGTTAGGTGAGTAACGGGGCCTAGGGGCCTGGGCTCACGGCCAGCCAGGCGGCCTGAGTCTCTTACCTCTTGGTCTTCCAAGCCCAGCTCATTACCTCTCCTACTTCCTTGCTTTGGAGAGAAGATCTAAGTCAGTAATTACTTTCTGGTCAGTTGAGGGGCAATGGAGACCGGGGAAGGCATCCAAGACCGCGAATCTTAGAGACGGACGCTTCACCCCAAATCAACCATGCAAACCTCTCCTCCAGGGGCAGCCAGGAGCCTCCGGGGCAGAAGCCCCATGGGTGCTAGAGTACAGCATCTCGGGAGAGACAGCATCTCGGGAGAGACAGCCTGACCCGGCCTTTGCCAGAGCCAGGCTGGCCCTGCACACCAGCCTGCCTCCTCCTGCTCCAGACGTGGCCCCCACAGAAACCCAGATGCAAGATTCCCTGAGGAGTCTTTGCCTGCCTGGTACGCTCATGCACGTGTGCTCATACGTGCACACACACACACACCACACACACACACCCCACCATACTTGGTCACAGAATGGTGAATCTTTCTCCTTTGCCTGAAGGGAAGCTAAAGAGCGAGGAGAGGAAATTAGGCATCACAGGAAAGTGGTGTATTTTTTCCGGGTAATTACCCACACCTTGTATAATCTAATGAGCCATCCACAGGCCCGGATGGAACACTGAGGAGCGTTATTGGATGTTTCCTCACAGTTTACCTGTGTGGAGGAGTTAATTAATTTATAGGTGGAAATGTGAGTGTGCACGTGAGCATACTAGAGTGTGCATGCGTGTGCTTCGTTAGGTTTTTTCTCTGCGTGCAAAGCGTGGGAGGGGAGCAGCCGTGGGCGGCCTGGGCTCTGTCTACGTTACCCTCGTGGGGCAGAGGTATCGGAGCTGGTGGTCTCAGCTACTTGAGTTAAGAGCCGAGATTTATCCACAGGGAGCGTGGGGTGTGCAGGGGTGAGCACACCCTTGCAGACGGGCCAGCCCAGACACCAGGTGGGGACTTTTTCCCGTTCGACATGTCAGCATTTCTTAAGCTCAGGTCATCTCAATGAGTTTGCTCTATCACCTTACTTTTACTTCAATTTACTCATATGTTTTGTTTAAATTAAGCATAGGAAGATATTGTATTACTACATAGTATCTGGGAAGTCACAGATCTGATGTAATTGCTATAATATACTTCTAGATGATCACATCACCTTTTATTAGAACAGTATCTGTGTAACATACAAACTTGTTTCCTTTAACCCTCCTGGCATTTGAGACATGACAGCACTGGACGCGGAGCGATGAAGCCATTCTGCCCCAGGTGCACAGCTGGGGGTGGCAGGGACCCTGGAGGGCAGGGCTGGGAGGCCCTGGCCACGGCGGGGAGGGGGACCCGCCCAGGTCCAGGGCCTTCCCTCCCCTTAGCGGTCTCCATCGGCCTCAGCTTCCTCACTTCAACTCTCCCACAGCTGAAGCCGTGCACGAAGCAAAAGCACAGAGACGGGTGCCTCCCTCACCTATGGGAGTTTGCTGGGAGCCTCTCTTTCTCTCCTGCAGGAAGAGACACACCTGAGGGCCGGGCCAGCTCTCTGCTGCTCTGAGTGGTCAGAAAAACACACCTGGTGAGGAGGAGACGATATGGCCCAAGATGTAAAATACTGGCCAGAATGGGGACCTGTCATCCCCAGCCCTGAACCTTGATGCCCCATCACACTGGAAGCAGCAAGCTGGGGTGGAGCCAAGGCCAGCCCGAGGGAGCTCTGAGACGCCCAAAGACACCCTCTGCTGGAGGTGTCACCCTGGAGGCCGTGGCCCGAGGGGACGGATGACGCGGGGGGAGGTGGCCCTCTCGTGCCCCTTCCTGGCCCACTTCCAGACGTCACTGAGCAGAAGCTCTGGAGCCCTCGCTCACTCGGGACACGCGGGCCTCTCCTGAATCCCTGCTCTGATGGGGGAGCTCCAGCTCCGTCCTCCAGGAAGGGGGACAAGGCAGCTTGTTGGTAGAAAGGTCCTCACGGTCTTATCCACACACATACGGGGCACAGCGGGCAGGCCACACTGGCTGCGTCCTCCCGGGGTCCTTTACGGAGCCTCGATTTCCTTCCTGCCTGATGCTAAGAACTCAGTGAATCTCTGCGAGCGGAACCTTCTTCCAGGGGCTCCCCGAGGTGCAGATGCTCCATCCTGCTGGGCCTTCGGGGTCTGCCCCAGGGGCTCCCAGAGGTGCGCCACTCTGCCGGGCCAGCAGTCTCCTCTGAGAGCTCCCAAAGCCACACCCTGAACAATTGATCCTCGTAATGGCCCTCACCCGCACCTGGACTTAGACTAGCCCAGCTTCCCACACCCGTCGGCCCTCAGCCCTGACCTGCTTGGCAGCCTCAGCCTTTCCATCCTTCTGTCTCCACTGTCGCCCGTCACCTCAGTCCCTCCTTTTAGTTGGCAGATTAAACGAAGGATGATTTGCATAGCAATAAAAAGGTAATTAAAATCACCAACACATGAAAAGCCCATTATAAGATTCCCTGGGAAAGACAGCTCCCCTGGTCAGGAAAGACCCGGGAAGAGGCTGGGGGTGGCAAGCCAATTACCAGAGCATGTGAATTGTCCATTATCAGCGCTGAGGACTGCAAATATAAATATTAATTGCCGCAGGGCCAAGTTGTTAACAGCCAACCAAACTCATAAATACCCGCTCACAGTTAATGGTGACGGAGTGCGTGTCCACGGTGGGGCTTCAGAAAGTGCGGGGAAGGCTGAGTCAGACACCACAGCCTCTGTGTCCCCTCATTCATTCAGACGCAGCTGCGATTCCTGATATCTGATTGCCTTTCAAGGTCTGATTCACTGTGTGTCAGGGTATTGATTTATTCATTATTTATGACCACTTAGAAGGACTGTGTGTGTGTGCCCAGGTACACACATTGATATAACAAATACATGCATCACATTATTGTTGAGTTGATAATGAAATTAGAGCTCTCCAGGCACTTATCAGCCAGCAGAAGAACCCGGTGGCCATCTCCCTTCTGAGGACGATGGTTGCTGTGTGACACCATCTGTAAATGACAGCCCGTCGGCCGTGAAAGGGCACTCAGAGCTCAGAAACCAGGGCGCTGTGTGCTTTCTCTTTGAGGAATCTGATGGTGGAGTATGACGTGTTCCTCCCCCCATGATCCTTCTATGGAAAACACACAGATAAATGGCATGAGCTGGGGGCCCCTTTGCTCGAGCTGAACAGAAGACCCCCGGGGTCAAGCTGAATGAAACCCGGCCGGTGCAGAAGGAACTAGCCCTGTCTTCCTCCATCCCTCCTCCGAGTGCCACACCTGTGACTCGAGGCCCAGACTCAGGCACCCCCAGAGGCTCGTCCCAGCCAGGAAAAGGCAATGGTGAGGCTCAGGCTCCCTGACAGGTAAGTGCTTTTCTACTGGAACCTGGAACCATGACGTGTTCATCACTCTGGGCTGTGCTCTCTGACCTGCTTGCTCTCAGGAGGAACCTAGGCTAGAGCTCTCCCCACCTGCTTGAGCGAGGCAGTTGTTTGTTCAATAATCCACTCCCTGGGTGACCATATCCTGAGTGTATATCACCTGTACCACGTGGCAAGTCCTGAGAGGATGCGAAAAATGAGTCAGAGCTGGTCCCTGATGTCCAGGGGTTGTCAGCCAATACCGGAGATGCCCTGCACCAAATTTCATTCATTTCTCCTTCCTTCCTCCCACTCCCCCACCCTCCTTCCTGCCCCCCCTTCTCTCTTTCTCCCCTCTTCCTTCCTTCCTCCTTCTTTCCTCTTTCTTTCTCTTCCCCTCCTTCCCTCCTCGCTTTCCTCCCTTTCTTTCTTTCCATCAACAAGTGTCAGGGCCCCTCTGCTATTTCGAATGCTGAGAAGGGGGTAGTGTAACACGACAGACACTTTGCCCTCATGGAGCATGCACTCCAGTGAGGAAAGCAGACAGTTAATAAGGAATGCATCGAGTGATGGCGCTTCCCCAGCAGCCCAGCGGTAAAGAATCAGCCTGCAAACCAGGAGACGCAGGTTTAATCTCTGTTGGGAAGATCCCCTGGAGGAGGGCATGACAACCCACTCCAGTATCCTTGCCTGGAGAATCCCATGGACAGAGGAGCCTGGCAGGCTATGGCCCGTGGGGTCACAAAGAGTCAGACAGGACTGAAGCGACTGAGCATGCCTGCACACATGTCAAGTGGTGACGGGTGCTACAAGACAGAGAGAATGGTGGTGGGAGGTGCTATTTCACGCCTGGTGGCCAAGCAAGGCATCTGACCAGGTGGCTTTCGAATGTTGTCTTTGAAGACAAAGCGGGACTCACGGCGGTGCCAGGGGAAGGGCGTTTAGAGAGAGGGGCAACAGGGAAAAGGAAGCGAGGTGGAAGTGTGATGGCACAGGAGTGGGAAGTGGGAAGGTGATGGGGTGTGGGGTGCAGACCCTGTGCGTAGAGGTGGGTGTTTCAGACCCTGTAGAACTTTGCTGGGAAAACCAGGGAAGGACGCTGTGAAACACCGACCAGTGAGGTCGGAGGAGACTGAGGCGGTGTGGTTTCTCGGAAGTGAAGGGGACAGGGAGCTGCCAAAGAAGGAGCACCTCGAGCACTAGCCGCAGGCTGAGTGAGACGAGAGCCGAGGTGGCCACGGGGTTTAGCACCACGAAGACGCTACAAGCGCTGTTGAGTTAGATGGTGAGAACAAACTCTGCAGTGATTACAGACATAAGGGAAGAAGAAGTGGAAACAAGTAGCGACAATCTGCCAAAGGGCACACACCATAAATGCAAGCAGAGGCAAGGACAGAGCTCATAAAAATGTAGGGACGATGGGCATGTGTGTCTACACATGTGCACACATGGGAAAGATAGTGATGTCCTTCACACACATGCACGTTTCATACACAGGACAGATATTTATCACAAAGTTTTATGGTTCAGTAGAGTGGAGAAGTTTGATGCTGTAAGAGATGGAGGCAAGATATTGCGGAGTGACCCCAAGAAAGAGATAAATAAAGCGCTGAGAGAATGTCATTCAGCCCTGCCTCCAGGACCAACAATGTCGCTCAGTGTCCAAGTGGCTGTCCCTGATTCTGTAAGTGACTTAGCTTCCAGCCAAGACTACACTCAGCCTTGTTTTTGCTGACTGTTTAGAGCTTCTCCATCTTTGGCTGCAAAGAATATAATCAATCTGATTTTGGTGTTGACCATCTGGTGACGTCCATGTGTAGAGTCTTCTCTTGTAGTGTTGGAAGAGGGTGTTTGCTATGACCAAGGCAATGGCCCCCCACTCCAGTACTCTTGCCTGGAAAATCCCATGGATGGAGGAGACTGGTGGGCTGCAGTCCATGGGGTCGCAAAGAGTCAGACACAACTGAGCAACGTTACTTTCACTTTTCACTTTCATGCATTGGAGAAGGAAATGGCAACCCACTCCAGGGTTCTTGCCTGGAGAATCCCAGGGATGGGGGAGCCTGATGGGCTGCCGTCTATGGGGTCGCACAGAGTCGGACACGACTGAAGCGACTTAGCTGCAGCAGCAGCGGCAGTGCATTCTCTTGGCAAAACTCTATTAGCCTTTGCCCTGCTTCACTCTGTACTCCAAGGCCAAATTTGCCTGTTACTCCAGGTATTTCTTCATTTCCTACTTTTGCATTCCAGTCCCCTATAATGAAAAGGACATCTTTTTGGGGTGTTAATTCTAAAAGGTCTTGTAGGACTTCATAGGACTGTTCAACTTCAGCTTCTTCAGCATTACTGGTTGGGGCATAGACTTGGATTACTGTGATATTGAATGGTTTGCCTTGGAGACGAACAGAGATCATTCTGTCGTTTTTGAGATTGCATCCGTGTACTGCATTTCAGACTCTTTTGTTGACCATGATGGCTACTCCATTTCTTCTGAGGGATTCCTGCCCACAGTAGTAGATATAATGGTCATCTGAGTTAAATTCACCCATTCTAGTCCATTTTAGTTCGCTGATTCCTAGAATGTCAGCGTTCACTCTTGCCATCTCCTGTTTGACCACTTCCAATTTTCCTTGATTCATGGACCTGACATTCCAGGTTCCTATGCAATATTGCTCTTTACAGCATCAAACCTTGCTTCTATCACCAGTCCCATCCACAACTGTGTATTGTTTTTGCTTTGGCTCCATCCCTTCATTCTTTCTGAAGTTATTTCTCCACTGATCTCCAGTAGCATATTGGGCACCTACTGACCTGGGGAGTTCCTCTTTCAGTGTCCTATCATTTTGCCTTTTCATACTGTTCATGGGGTTCTCAAGGCAAGAATACTGAAGTGGTTTGCCATTCCCTTCTCCAGTGGACCACATTCTGTCAGACCTCTCCACTATGCCCACCTGTCTTGGGTGGCCCCAAAGGGCATGGCTTAGTTTCATTGGGTTAGACAAGGCTGAGGTCCTAGTGTGATTAGATTGACTAGTTTTCTGGATTATGGTTTCAGTGTGTCTGATCTCTGATACCCTCTCACAACACCTACCATCTTACTTGGGTTTCTCTTACCTTGGACGTGGGGTATCTTTTCATGGCTGCTCCAGCAAAGTGCAGCCACTGCTCCTTACTTTGGATGAGGGGCATTTCCTCATTGCCACCCCTCCTGACCTTGAATGTGGAGTAGCTCCTCTCGGCCCTCCTGCACCCGCGCAGCCACAGCTCTTTGGACATGGGGTTGCTCCTCTCAGATCATGAACTCCTTATTGCCAAATTCAGACTTAAATTGAAGAAAGTGGGGAAAACCATTAGACCATTCAGGTATGACCTAAATCAAATCCCTTATGATTATACAGTGGAAGTGAGAATTAGATTTAAGGGCCTAGATCTGATAGATAGAGTGCCTGATGATCTATGGATGGAGGTTCGTGACACTGTATAGGAGACAGGGATCAAGACCATCCCCACGGAAAAGAAATGCAAAAAAGCAAAATGGTTGTCTGGGGAGGCCTTACAATCAGCTGTGAAAAGAAGAGAAGCGAAAAGCAAGGGAGAAAAGGAAAGATATAAGCATCTGAATGCAGAGTTCCAAAGAATAGCAAGAAGAGATAAGAAAGCCTTCCTCAGCAATCAATGCAAAGAAATAGAGGAAAACAACAGAATGGGAAAGACTAGAGATCTCTTCAAGAAAATTAGAAATACCGAGGGAACATTTCATGCAAAGATGGGCTCAATAAAGGACAGAAATGGTCTGGACCTAACAGAAGCAGAAGATATTAAGAAAAGGTGGCAAGAATACACAGAAGAACTGTACAAAAAAGATCTTCATAACCAAGATAATCACGATGGTGTGATCACTCACCTAGAGCCAGACATCTTGGAATGTGAAGTCAAGTGGGCCTTAGAAAGCATCACTACAAACAAAGCTAGTGGAGGTGATGGAATTCCAGTGGAGCTATTTCAAATCCTGAAAGAAGATGCTGTGAAAGTGCTGCACTCAATATGCCAGCAAATTTGGAAAACTCAGCAGTGGCCACAGGACTGGAAAAGTTCAGTTTTCATTCCAATCCCAAAGAAAGGCGATGCCAAAGAATGCTCAAACTACCACACAATTGCACTCATCTCACATGCTAGTAAAGTAATGCTCAAAATTCTCCAAGCCAGGCTTCAGCAATACGTGAACTGTGAACTTCCAGATGTTCAAGCTGGTTTTAGAAAAGACAGAAGAACCAGAGATCAAATTGCCAACATCTGCTGGATCATTGAAAAGGCAAGAGAGTTCCAGAAAAACATCTATTTCTGCTTTATTGACTATCCCAAAGCCTTTGACTGTGTGGATCACAACAAACTGTGGAAAAGTCTGAAAGAGATGGGAATACCAGACCACCTGACCTGCCTCTTGAGAAACCTATATGCAGGTCAGGAAGCAACAGTTAGAACTCGACATGGAACAACAGACTGGTTCCAAAGAGGAAAAGGAGTATCTCAAGGCTGTATATTGTCACCCTGTTTATTTAACTTATATGCAGAGCACATCATGAGAAATGCTGGGCTGGAAGAAACACAAGCTGGAATCAAGATTGCTGGGAGAAATACCAATAACCTCAGATATGCAGATGACACCACCCTTATGGCAGAAAGTGAAGAGGAGCTAAAAAGCCTCTTGATGAAAGTGAAAGAGGAGAGTGAAAAAGTTGGCCTAAAGCTCAACATTCAGAAAACAAAGATCATGGCATCTGGTCTCATCGCTTCATGGCAAATAGATGGGGAAACAGTGGAAACAGTGTCAGACTTTATTTTGGGGGGGCTCCAAAATCACTGCAGATGGTGATTGCAGCCATGAAATTAAAAGACGCTTACTCCTTGGAAGGAAAGTTATGACCAACCTAGATGGCATATTAAAAAGCAGAGACATTACTTTGCAGCCTAAGGTCCATCTAGTCAAGGCTATGGTTTTTCCTGTGGTCATGTATGGATATGAGAGTTGGACTGTGAAGAAGGCTGAGTGCCGAAGAATTGATGCTTTTGAACTGTGGTGTTGGAGAAGACACTTGAGAGTCCCTTGGACTGCAAGTATATCCAACCAGTCCATTCTAAAGGAGATCGGTCCCGGGTGTTCATTGGAAGAAATGATGCTGAAGCTGAAACTCCAGTACTTTGGCCACCTCATGCGAAGAGTTGACTCATTGGAAAAGACTCTGATGCTGGGAGGGATTGGGGGCAGGAGGAGAAGGGGACGACAGAGGATGAGATGGCTGGATGCATCACCAGCTCGATGGATGTGAGTTTGAGTGAACTCCGGGAGTTGGTGATGGACAGGGAGACCTGGCATGCTGCAATTCATGGGGTCGCAAAGAGTCGGACACGACTGAGTGACTAAAGTGAAGACTACCCTCAGAGGGTAAAGAATCCGCCTGCCAAGCAGGCGATGCAGGTTCGATTCCTGAGTCAAAAGATCCCCTGGGGAGGGAAATGGCAACTACTCCGCTAATCTTGCCTGGGAAATCCTGTGGACAGAGGAGTCCTTGGAGTCGCAAAAGAGTCAGACATGATTTAGCGACTAAACAAGAACAGAACAAGAGTACACTCACGTGTCCGGAGGCATTCAAACATGATTTGTGGTGTCACATTTAACCGCATCAGCCTATATGTTTAATTGCTATTTTACTAGGCATAAATCATAAACATCACTCGATTTATTGTATGTCATCTGTACTGGAGAGGGTGGAATACAGAGGAAAGGGAAATAGGGTGGGAGAGGCTGGTTTTTTACAAGGAGCCCATGACATGCCAGGCACGTTGCTAGGCAGTGTTTATAGGTGATATCACACGATCCTCATGGCCACCTGGCAAGGTGAGCACTAGGAATGTGTTTTTTTCCAATGTGGCTCAGGAAGGTTTAGAGAGTGTCCAAGTGTGGACAGCTGGGAGGGTGAAGGGCAGGGTCAGTATTTGAATCCAGCTCTAGCTACATGCCCTTGTCCACTTGCATGATTAACCATCCAGTGCGGGACATATCATTTCTCCCATCTCCTTCCTTCATGGTTTCCCTGCAGTCAGCAGGGGACAAGACAAGACAGCAGTCAGTCTGCCAGGCTGGAAGAGCTTGGAGAAGCTACAGCTTGTGTGGATAATGGGAAATACAGAAGGAGGTTTATGCAGGGTGTCAAGTTCACATCAAAAAATAAGTTTTCATGAAGTGCACATAAGCTTAGTCCCTTTCCATACTACATAGCACCAATGATTTTTACCTTATTGGATTACTTCTGTCTAACCCAGTGATTTATATGCTGTGACAATCAGTGAGACCTTTCCAGGTACATGAAATGGTGACCCTAACACGTGCTGCCCCTGCTGCAGGGACCACAGCTGACTGCAGGACCCCGCAGAGGCTCTTTTGGCCCTACCACTGTGCTGGTACCAGGCCACCCAAGCCTCCACCCCCGTATTTTTCTTTACAGGTGTCAAATCTGCAAGTGAGCTGAGGGGTCCACCTGCCTTCATCTTTTTCAATCTCCTTCCTTGATTCTTCACATTCCACCTCCTGCCCCCCAAAAATGTCCTGCACATTGAATCTCATCTTGGCAGCTGCTTCTTAATGGATGAAACAAACTCAAGCTGGCAGAGCTAACCTGCAGAGGACCTTCTACACCAGAGGTGGTCGGTCATCAAGGTCTCACCCAGTGGTATTGTGTGTGTGTGTGTGTGCGTGCGCATGTACACACATAGCACAGCCTTGGCCAATCAATCAGGGAACCTCATTCTAGACTGAGATTCTTTCAGTATCTATGATGCCGGCCTTCCATGAGTTGCCACAATGGACGTCCCCGTCAACTGGCATGATTGAGTGATTCTAGTATACGTGTTACTGAAGTGAGCACAGGATTGGGTGATTCTAAGGGGAAGGATTTCTTGGCCCTCCCCCTTAGCTTTCTTTCTTCTTTCACACACACACACACACACACACACACACACACACACACACGTGCACACACACACACACACACAAAATGTTGCTCACAGGCCCCAGCTTATCAGAGTTGGATTAAGGTGTTAACTGCCACCTGACCAGACCCCTCTCTTTGCAAACTTGTTTGGATAGAGAAAGATGAGCCCTCAGGGGCTTAGAGGGGAGGCAGCCTGGCCTCAGTGGGGCCTGTGTGTTTCTCTGTATCCACATTTATGAGAAAGGCCTGCAGGGTCTCCCTGCTTCTGTGAGTTGAGTCCCATGAAATTGCCATTCTGTGGGTCAAGAGCAGCTGACTCGGTGATTTTATTCAGTCTGTGATGATAACTTCCTTGAGAATCTTGTTGGGTTGATGAGGAAGAGGTTGGCTGGATGAGGCTCACATACTCTTGGCCCCCAAACCAACAAATGCCATCCAGCCCAATCTCTTCCAAATCAGGTTTGCATAAATCCTACCCACCCACGGAGGCGGAGACTCACCATTAACTGCATTTCCTAAATTCCACTCATAAAAAGGACCAGATGTTTTCTAAAACAAAAGGGCATTTATGAGACTCCTGAGGACTGTCTTAACTAGGCCAGAAGGCAGTACCCAAAGGGACAAAATGAAGCCTGGATTCAAAGGAAAAAAGAAGGAAACCCCTGGGGGCAGGACGGAACACTGAACGTGCCTCCTGCCCTGGGGGGCCGCGGTTCCAGGTCATATTTCCATTGTTCTCGTTCTTCACCTGAAACTGCCGACCCCATCCGCTCCCATCCACTTAGCTGCCCAAATCAGAAACCCGGGTCTCCTCCTTCTCCCTCGTGCCCGCGTCAGCCCCTCACCACATCACACCAACCTCTGAAATGTTTAAGGAATCCATCCACTTGTCTTCAGCCCACTGCCTCTACCCTGGGCAAGGCCAGCCTGGACCCCATCCAGAGCACGGTGACCACCTCCTCGCCACCTGCTCCCAACTCCAGTTTTATTCCCTTGAGCTTATCCCCGCCCCAAGGCCAGAGAGGCCTTTCCACCACACATCTGATCATGCCAGCGTCACAGCTTAAAGGCCTTCAGTTTTGTCTGTTTTTTTCCCCCATTGCTTCTAGAACAAAACCTAAGCTAGGGATCTTGACAAGCAGGCCGTTCTCACCCGCCAAGTTCATCTGACCCACACATCCCACCCCAGAGAGACTGTTTCCCAGGCACGATGAGCCCTCTCCTGCCTGACCGTCGATCGCTCTTCCCAAACGGCTCTCTCCCTCCCCGGCACCCTTCAGGAACGACAGGGCCCCAGCTCCCCGTCTCAGAATCCAGTCCCATGGAGCCATCGCCAAGGTGTGTCAGCACGCCCTCTCTTGAATCAGCTCTTCGAGGGAGGGCAAGGCCAGGCCTTCTTGCTCCAGCTTCCCTGTAGCTCTGCTCAGGCTGAAGGTGGGCTCACTCAAACATCATGTGGTGGACGAGTGTTACTGTCGTCACTGTGGCCTTTTCCCAGTGAGAGAGAGGGACGGCAGAATGCCAGGCATCGGGGGGCAGCTGGGGGAAGGACCACGAGGGGCTCTGAGCCATCGAGGGGCAGCTGGGGGAAGGACCACGAGGGGCTCTGAGCCGTCGGGGGGCAGCTGGGGGGAGGACCACGAGGGGCTCTGAGCTGTCACCAGCAGCCCTGCACTCCCAGGGCCCGAGGCTGGGGCTGACAGTGAGGGCAGAAAGGCTAGTACAGGACCCGACTGCACGCCTCCTCCTCCTCACGCCGAGGTTGGAATCCACCTTTTATTAATACAAAGAGAGCGAGACGCTGCAAACTCCGGTCTCTTGCGTGCAGAGAGGATGGGCAGTGTCCTGGAGGAGAGACCGCCGCAGCAGGGTCCTGCGACACGGGCTGGGCGCCCTCCCCAGCCCTGCGATGCTGGCCCACTGGGAAGGGCACTGTCAGCTTCTACCCCCGCCCTGGGAGGCTCTGTCTCTCCCCTGAGCAGATGTTCTCCATCTGCAGGGGGGATGGCAGTCACCGCATTGCAGCGTGGCTGCGAGGAGTTGGGGAGACAGCAACCTGGCTTCCCCACTTCCAAGGGCCTTGACATCCCCTGCGCAGTGTCATGGTGGGGGCCAGAGTGATGTCCATCACACCCACACGCGATGGACCTGGGCCCCACGTCTCCGGGAGAGTGTGACCTAAGCTCCTAGGTTGGACCACATCAGCCTCCTTCTCTGCCACAGCCCAGGCCCCCGCCCATGAAGAGCAGCCCCCTAAGTGTTTACTGGACCCCCCAGGGCTGATCTGTCTGATCCACCCGTCTCTCAGAGGCACATCCTCTCGGGCCCCTGCACCTCAGACGTGGGCATCTGCTGATGGCCTTCACTTCTAATTAGCTCTGCACGTCAGGCTGCAAATTGGCAAAACTGTCAGACAAGCGACAACAGGAAAAAAAAAAGTTTTTAATTAGTTCTTCATAGAGATCGGGAAACGTGGTAAAAGAATGCTGGAATCTGCACGTGGTTCTTTGAACTATAATTAGTGTGTTGGATGTAAAAGCTGTAAAAGCCCATTAGCTCCTGCGCTCGCTGCAGAAAAGTGCGACGGCGAAGAGGCGTGGGGGCGGCGGCGTGCGGCCGTCGGCGTTCTCATCTGAAGGAGGCGCATCCCCCGCTCCATGGCTGGGGTTCACCCTCTCCTCCACGTGCACTCGCAGCGGGCACGTCAGAGAGCCTCAGGAATGCGTGTCCCCTGAGGCCTTCTCCTCCAGTCCTCGAATGAGGACGACAGCTCTGGGCACCTGGGTGCTTGGGGAGCAGAGAAGGAGGGACTTGACCCATGTCCTCCTCAGACCTCCCGAACCCTGGACGGTACCCTGACCCCTTGGGGCAGCAGTTTCTTCCATGGAAAATGGGGACAGTTGCTTACGGCTGGACTTCACACTGAGTCTTTGACTCTCTTGATGGGGGACCCTATTTAGGTAACGGGGCAGGGGGCTAGGGAGTGAATCGAAGAAGCCCTGATTCAGTTGACGTAAGAGGCTCTGGAGCATCTTAGGTACTTGTAGGTACTTCCCTGGTGGTTCAGATGATAAAGAGTCTGCCTACAATGCGGGAGGCCTGGGTTCGATCCCTGGGTCACGAAGATTTCTTAGAAAAGGAAATTGCAACCCACTCTGGTGTTTTTGCCTGGAAAATCCCATGGATGGAGAACCCTGGCAGGCTACAGTCCATGGGGTCACAAAGAGTTGGACACAACTGAGTGACTTCACTTTCTTTCTTTCAAGATACTCCAAAGTATGTGCATCCTGGCAAAGCCACCTGAAGCCCAGCCTCCCTGGGAATCTTTCCTCCTGCTAATGGGAATTTCCCTTCTTCAAGCTCCAGTATCAACTAGTAATAGACATATTCATAGTAGTTGCAGCCAGATACATGGCGTGCTCTATGTGCTAAGTCTTAACTAATCTTTTCCTCACTTTACAGATGAGACAGGCCGGGGATGTCACATAACTTCCTCAAGGTCAGATGGCCATAAGTGGAGGAGTCTGGATTCAAACCTGGCAGTCTGACTCTGGAGCCCACGTTGACAACCAATGCCCAGCACCACTGCTGTTCTCTGTACGTCTGCTGTGAGCGAGGTCTTGAACCAGGCGCACAATTAGATCACCTATTAACCCCCAAACCACCCTGTAACGGGGCAGAAAGACGGGGCCATCGAAGTGAGGAAGCTGAAAAAGCTTCAGCGTGGTTTCGGGCTCAGGCACGGCGGAGCTGGCATCTGAACTCAGATCTCCTGGTTTCAGCAGGTACACTGCCCCTCACACGGCCCCAACACCGCACAGTTTGAATTCTGCTGTGGTCTACTTCATAACCCTCTCTGGCATTTTATGCAGGTAGAACACTCACTCAGATGGATGCAGGAGCGGACAGGCTGATGAGACTTTACAGGGGTAACTCATCCAGGAAACCACCAGCCAGGTCGAGAAATAGATCCTCACAGTCTTCCTTCCCGTTACCACACCTCCAAGGCCACCCCGCCATTCTAACTTCCAATACTGTACACCAGCCTAGAACCTTAGACCTTCATATAGATTGCATCATGTACTAGGTACCCTTTTGGGTCTGACTCCCTCCAACATTATGTTTGTGAATCCTCCATGTTGTTGCAAGCAGCAATATTCCTCTATTTATGGCTGTATGACTTGTGTATGACTATACATTTATTACCCATTTTACAATTGATGGGCAATATGATCATTACTGATTTTTTGGTTATCATCATTCAGTTCAGTTCAGTTCAGTCACTCAGTCGTGTCCGACTCTTTGTGAGCCCGTGATTCGCAGCACGCCAGGCCTCCCTGTCCATCACCAGCTCCCGTAGTTCACTCAGACTCACGCTCACGTCCGTCAAGTCAGTGATACTATCCAACCGTCCCCTTCTCCTCCTGCCCCCAATCCCTCCCAGCATCACAGTCTTTTCCAATGAATCAACTGTTCGCATCAGGTGGCCAAAGTATTGGAGTTTCAGCTTCAGCATCAGTCCTTCCAATGAACACCCAGGGCTGATCTTCTTTAGGATGGACTGGTTGGATCTCCTTGCAGTCCAAGGGACTCTCAAGAGTCTTCTCCAACACCACACTTCAAAAGCATCAATTCTTCGGTGCTCAGCTTTCTTCACAGTCCAACTCTTATATCCATACAGGACCATTGGAAAAACCATAGCCTTGACTAGACGGATCTTTGTTGGCAAAGTAATATCTCTGCTTTTCAATATGCCATCTAGATTGGTCATAACTTTCCTTCCAAGGAGTAAGCATCTTTTAATTTCATGGCTGCAATCACCATCTGCAGTGATTTTGGAGCCCCCCAAAATAAAGTCTGACACTGTTTCCACTGTTTCCCCATCTATTTGCCATGAAGCGATGGGACCAGATGCCATGATCTTCGTTTTCTGAATGTTGAGCTTTAAGCCAACTTTTTCACTCTCCTCTTTCACTTTCATCAAGAGGCTTCTTAGTTCCTCTTCACTTTCTGCCATAAGGGTGGTGTCATCTGCATATCTGAGGTGATTGATATTTCTCCCAGCAATCTTGATTCCAGCTTGTGTTTCTTCCAGTCCAGCGTTTCTCATGATGTACTCTGCATACAAGTTAAATAAGCAGGGTGACAATATATAGCCTTGATGTACTCCTTTTCCTCTTTGGAACCAGTCTGTTGTTCCATGTCCAGTTTTAACTGTTGCTTCCTGACCTGCATATAGGTTCCTCAAGAGGCAGGTCAGGTGGTCTAGTATTCCCACCTCTTTCAGAATTTTCCACAGCTTATTGTGATCCACACAGTCAAAGGCTTTGGCATAGTCAATAAGGCAGAAGCAGATGTTTTTCTGGAACTCTCTTGCTTTTTCCATGATCCAGCAGATGTTGGCAATTTGAGCTCTGGTTCCTCTGCCTTTTCTAAAACCAGCTTGAACATCTGGAAGTTCACAGTTCACGTATTGCTGAAGCCTGGCTTGGAGAATTTTGAGCATTGCTTTACTAGCGTGTGAGATGAGTGCAATTGTGTGGTAGTTTGAGCATTCTTTGGCATTGCCTTTCTTTGGGATTGGAATGAAAACTGACCTTTTCCAGTCCTGTGGCCACTGCTGAGTTATTATCATTAGAACTGTTATAAATCTCCATGTGCAGATCTTTGGATGAATACCTACAACATTTCTGTTGGGTCAGTGTCAAGGAATTAATAGGTCACGAAAAGAGGGGTTAGACTCAACTTCATTGGATCCTGGTGACACTGCTTCAAAGTGGTTGTACCAATTTATACTCCCACTGGCTGTGTGTTTTTAGTTACTTCACATCTTTGCTGACATTTAGCCTCTTCACATTATAAAAATTCAGCCGTTATGGGTGGGACCGCTGTTCTGTGATTTTAATGTACATTTTCTTGGGGCCTAATGAGATTAGGCACTCTTGTTTATGGCCCAATTCAGTGTTATCCTCGTGAAGTTCCTGTTCAAGCTATTTGTCATTAAAAAAAAATTGAGTTGTTTGTATGTTCCCTGTTGATTTATAGATATTCTCTTTAAATTTGTTCAGAGTCTTTTGATGGACATAAATTCTTAATTCTAATTCTAATCAAATAGCAACAACCCTGTGTCATTTCCTGGCCTTTTTCGTTCTACTTTTCACAGTTAGGTCTAAAATCTAACTCTGAACTGGTGTTTTGAGTCTTTTTTGGATAACTTTGATGTGATGTGAGGTGATGGCCAATTCTTTTTTTTTTTTTTTTTTTTTTTCGTGTATCGACGTCCAATTGACAGTGCATCATTTATTGGAAAGGCTGGTTTTCCTCACCATACTATGGGAGCACCTTGGTCAAAATTATAAGAATTTTCTTTGTGGAAAAGTTTTCAAGTACAAATTCATTTTCTTTCAATAGATAAAGGGTCATGCCCGTTAGTTATTTGCTCTTCAGACAACCATGGTTGCTTGTGTATTTAAAGAGGTTGTGAATTTTATCTAAGTTATCATGAATTTATTGGAATAAAGTTTGGAAGATGTCCTCATTAGCCTTTTAATACCTACTCAAACTGCAATGATGTCATCTTTGTCATTTCTGAAGTTTATGGTAAACATCTTTTTGTTCAATCTAGCTAGAGAATTACCAATTTTAATGATCTTCTCAAAAAAAAAAAAAAAAAAAGAAAGAAAACAAAAAGACTCAGCTTTGCCTCACTGAACTTCTTTGTTGTTCTTCTCTCCTCTATTGCATGACTTCTGCCCTGATCTTGAGTGTCTCCTAACCTGCTTAATTTCAGTTCAGTTTGCTCCTCTACTGACTCTCTGAAGTAACAGCACAGAGCTTTGATTTGAAACTTCTTCTCTTTGAATAATGGTCCTTAACCCTCTAAATTTCTCCCAACCTCCTGTTTTAGTGACATTTTACAAATTCTGGTACCTTCTATTTTAATTTTCATCCAGTTCAAAATACTTTCTAATTTCCTTTGGGTTTCTTTGTTGATGCATGGATCCACTTACAAGTGTGTTGTTTGGATTCTAAATATTTGGGGACTTTCCAGAAATCTTTTTCCTATTGATTTCCAATTTAAGTCTATTGTGGCCACTATCTATGACCTGACTCCTTTTTAATGGATTGAGATCTTGTCTTAGTGGCCGGAATACAGTCTGCCTTGGTAAAGTTCCACGTGCCCTTGAAAAGAATGTGCTTCATAAGCGTCAATCAGGTCACCTTGGTTAACAGCACTGTTCAAAGCTTCTCACGTCCTTCTGTATGTACGACTGAGTCCTCTGGTTGTTCACCTGAAACTATCACAACATTGATAATTGGCTATACCCCAATACAAAATAAAAAGTTCAAACAATTTTCTTAAGGGTTTAATGTCTTTACTGAATTGCCGTGGTTAGTTCCTTCAATTATCAAGAGACGGGTATTTAAGTCTCAGCATTTTTGTGGCTTGTCTGTTTCCCTGTGTTTCTACTAGTTTTGGCTTCATACATTCTGAGTTGCTGTTATTAAGTGCATTGACATTTAAGATTATTATGTTCTCGTGATGAATCAAAACCTTTATCATTCAAGATGAAATTTTAAATCCCTACTAACATTCTTCACTCTGAAACCTACTTTGTCTGATATTATTGTAGCCCCTTCAGCCCCCTCATGCCTCCTTTTTCCATAAAGGCTAGTTCAGTATACCATTTTCTATCGTTTTACTTTTATCCCTGTTTGGGTCTTTACATTTGGAGTGAGGTTTTGTAGACAGCATCAAGTTGGGTCTTTATTTCTGTATTCAACCTGAATACTGATTAATGTGTTGAGAAAATTTAAATGTAAAGTAATTATTGATAACATTTGCGCTTATGTTGCTTTTTGATGTCTGTCTTCTGATCATCACTCCATTGTTGTTTTTCCTATTTTAAGTCTACATGCTGTGCGTATGTCCAGAGGTTCAATTTGGGTCCTTTCACATTTTCCATGTCATTCCGTCATATGTTCCATCCTTATCTTTCTGAACATGTGGAATATAATTCCACGAGCCATTTCATGTCCTTGCCTATCTCTGCAACAATCTGTGTCAATTCTACATTACTTTCTATTGAACATTTTTTCTCATCATCTTGGGTCATATTTTCCTGCTGGAAAACCCAGGAAGTTGACTGGATAGCAAAATACTGTGAATTTTATCTTGTTGGGTCCTGGATATTTCTGTGTTTCTAAAAGTGTTCTTGAGCCTTGCCATGGGATCTAATTGAGTTCCTTGGGAATATTTCTGCCCTTTTAGGACCTTTCCTAAGATTCATTAGTTTGGATCAGAGTCACCCTTAGGTGTGAAATAATTATTCCCTGAGTAATAATACTCCTGAGGCATAATAATAATTACTCCTGAGGCAAGACTTCCTGAATACCTGAGGCCCTCTGCATTACGAGGTCTTGCTGTCTGACTACTGGAATGAGAGGAGAGATGAGCTTAATACCCTCTGCCCTGTGTGAACATGGGGATTTGTTCTAATTCTCAAGGGCCCTTCTTTCTCCAGCCTCAAGCAGCTCAGCAGTTCCCTCACTGCATTGTCAACTACAAATTGGCCATTTGTGGGCACTTGTCGCCTACCTACAAGGATTAAATCATGTGACGCTGCAGCTGCTGACTTCCAATACCCCAAAGGAGCTCAGGGTGGAGAGCAGAAATGAGGGAAAACAGGCAGGACAGGTCTTCAGATAGATATTCTCAGGGACTGATTTTATGGGCCCAATTCTTGTGTCTCCTCGTATCTAAAGCAATAAAACCCTTCATGGTGATGACTGTTTCTGGTGACGAGCAGAAGCTTCACAAGACCCGTAGAAACGTTCTTCAGAAACATGTGCTTGATTGCATGCACTGCCCCTTCACCAGGATGTATTGACCTCCCCCACCTGCCTCTTGGGTGCTGTCTCTCAGGGCTCTCTCAGGTGCTGTCTCCCAGGCTGCACGCCTCATTTTGCCCCAAATAAAACTTAACTCGCAGCCCACACGTTGTGCTTTTTTTTTAAGTCGACGGCATGCACGCACTGTCATTTTATTTCCACGTACTTTTTAAACCACTGGGCGTCCCCGGTGGCTCAGCTGGTAAAGAATCCACCTGCAGTGCAGGAGACCTGGGTTTGACCTCTGGGTCAGGATGATCCCCTGGAGAAGGGAATGGCTCCCCACTCCAGTATTCTGGCCTGGAGAATTCCAGGGACTGTATAGTCCATGGGGTCTTCAAGAGTCAGACGTTACTGAGCGACTTTCAGTTTAAACCATCACACTGAATTATTATTTTTGCTTCAAAGTGTTGATTTACTTTTAAAATACTTTATGTTTTAAAACTCAGAAACAAAAAAATCATATACATGATTTACAAACTATTCCTAGGCAAACACCCCGATAACCACCTTGAGTTCGAGAAACAGAGCTGTGTTGCCCATCCTGGGAGCTCTGTTGATAAGCCTTACCTCAACCAAAGCCCCTCTACTCTCCTCTGCACCCCTACAAGTACCGCTATCCCGATTTTCATTGCAATTACGTTTTTTAAATGAAAAAAAAAAAAACTTTATCATTCAAAGGTGAATCCCTGGACGTTGCGGCTTACTTTTGCTCAATTTAAAAATATGACACGTCCTTTAAGGTTCTTTCATCCTGCAAGTACCCCCTGCTTCTTTCGGCTCCTCACCATTATCTATGGGGAAACCGGGTTCCTTTGACTTGCAGACTTGCCGGCAGTCTGGATTTTGCCGATAGCATTCTCCGTGTGTTCCTCTGTCTTTATACTTTCTGCGAATTGGCTGCTGGATCCAGAGGCTGGGTCAGACTCAAGCTTAATCCCTTTCATAAGATGCTATTTGGTGTTTGCCCAGACAGCAAGAGGCACATTATTTCTGATTCTATCTCTTTGTCATGTGAACAGCCTTAGATTTCTAATGCTGAGCCCTCCTAACTCATCCAGGGGTGTGGAAGGTGATATTCTAACTGTCATCTCTTTTGACTATTATTTGTCAACCAGCTTTTCAAGAATTTAAGGGAAAAGTCATCTTCTTTACCCACATGCTTACCATTTCAGAGCTAGCATTTCCAATGCTCAGTTTTGTTTTTTTTTTTTTTTTCCTTTTTACGGGAGGAATATTTATTTTTTGTTCCAAGATAGGAGCACTGGTGAATTCTGTATTCGTTCCTATGGAAGTGTCTTTCTTTGACCCTCATATTCAGGAGCATTTTGCTGCTTATGGAATTCTAGGTTGACTTTGAACGATGGCGTTCCCTGGGCTTCCTGCCTCAGTGTTTCTGGGAGATATCAGCTGCTATTTTCCCCTCTCAGTGCCTCAGGGAGTCTCCCTTTAGCTATGAGATTCAGCAGTTTGGCTAGGGTGTGCCTAGTTGTGCCTTTCTTTGTGTTTATTTTGGTTGATTTTCCCTAGTTTCTTGGATTGATAGACCAAGGTCTTACTCACCTTAAGAAGATTTCAGATAAAGTGTATTTAAATAATTTTTTCTTCTTCTCTGTTACATAAGTGTTAGATCACTTATTTTTTTTTTAATTTTTACTTTATTTTACTTTACAATACTGTATTGGTTTTGCCATACATTGACAGGATTACTCCATGTGTGAATGAAACTCAGGTTTTTTTCCTCCAGGCTTTAATGTATTCCATCTCAAATAACCCGTCTTCAAGTACAATGATCGTTTCTATTGTAGCGTCTGATGAGTTTTCCACTTGCTTTTAGAGTTTTGATAGCTCTCTCAAACATTCCTTACCTCTTCACTCATTATATACATTTTTCCTGATAGACACTTTAACATAGTTGTCATAGATATCATGAAGTCCTTTTCTTCTAACTGCATGTCTGGGTTTGTTTTTATGACTTTTTCTTTCTTTTTTTTTTTAATCTTGCCTAATAGGTTTCTACTGCTTCTCAGGTCTGATCATTTTTATTTCTGTTTTATTGAAATAAAATTGACATGTAACATTGTGCAATTTAAGATGTTCAACATGTTGACTTGGCACATTTATATACTGCAATATTATTACCACAGTGGTGTCAGCTAACACCCCTATTATGTCACGTCATTACCATTTACTTTTTGTGGCAGGAACAATTAAGATCTTGTCTCTTAATGACTTGCTTGTTGACTATGATCCCTATGGTGTACACTAGATCTCCAGGACTTATCATCATCTAATTTCAAGTTTGTGCCCTTGAACAAAGTCTCCTCAATTCCCCACCCTCCATGGTAACTTTTGGTTTTGTAGCTGTTGAATTCTCCGCTGCAGCCTTCCAGCCTTCTAGCTCACTGTTTGGCGAGGCTCCTGTTGCCTTGTCCTGTGTCTGTGCAGTCTGGGTTGGGGTGTTTTCCTGGGTGGCTTCCTGCAATCCAGGACTTTCTCCTTCAGTTTCTAGCCTCCCTGGTGTTACTAAATTTGATATCTGACTTTCTAGCCCAGTAAGATTTCTGATTTCTTCTTGAGCTCTGATCTGACTGGACTCAGCTTGTGCCCTGTTGACTGGACATTCTCTCGGGGAAAAAGCCAGGTGGATGGAGCACTCAGTCAATTTAACCCTCTATCTCAGGGGTTGCATCTCCTCCAGCTTCTGCCTGCCTGATTTTTACTCCAGTCTGTTGCACCGCTGGGGCCTCTGCTCGCAGAGTGAGGGCCCTTTCTCCCCAGTTGTTTTCTCCCAAGTTCTTTGAGACTCCAAAGCCCTCCTTGGCTTCAGAGCCCTGCTCAGTTGCTCTGGGCATGGTTTCTAGGTGTTTACAATCGCCTGGGGCTTGGGATTTGGCAAATTCTCTAAGAGAAATGTTTGTTCAAGATGGTAGAATCACATCTGTGCCATTCTCTTTTCCCACAGACTTTGGCCCCGCAAGTCCTGACTGCCTGGATGATCCTAAATCATCTGTGATCTTTTCAGGCCCCTGAGACATGCATTCTCTGCTTGGACTCTGTGCCCTGAACAGCAAATTACACATGTCCCCAGAGCAGGAGGCGTCCCCTTCCCGCCTCTGTTCCCTCCCCCCCTCCTCCTGGGGATGATCTTGGCTGTCTTGGGTGTATTTGATGCTTTCAAACAGCAGTTTCTCTTACATTTTACCCAGCGTTAATGACCATTATTTGTGGGAGTCTTGGTCTGGCACAACATATTCTGTAAGTAGAAGGCATCTGCTTCATATAATTGATTTTTCCCCATAACCAGACTATAAGCTTCCATAGTCTGGTTTTCCCCATATTTTCAATTTCACACAACCTAATTTTATCCTGAGCACACTCTTGGGGTCCAGCAAACACAATTTTATGTAGAAACTAAAAACGGAAGCAATTACTTGGGTAATTTCAGTAAAAATCATCTGGGGTTATATTTATCTGGGCTGCCCATACAAAGTCCAGAGAAAACAAGGAGTAGTTTGACAGGTTTTTGGAGTAGAGACAACATACAAACGTTTGAGTTCTTTGAATAAACGCTATTTGAGTTCTATCATGGCCTATGACGTTAGCCACATTAGTTCTGTTTCGTGTAGGTTTAGTTTTCCTAGGAAGATAAGCAAGCCCCTTGTGTGTAAGCACCCTGGTCTCTCTAAACTTTGTTGTTACCTGTGCTGGAACTTCCAAGAGGTGGTTTTGAGGAGAGGAAAGTTTTCATCTCATAGCATCACCTTCCAAGTTGAGTGAACCTGATCACAGATCCCCCAGTGCCCTTGGCATCACGTGATGGAGCTGTTCCAGAATCAGGTGCCGGCTTGGAGTTCAGACCGAATTGTCTAGCTGTGAAATTCAGTTCTCATCTAAAGGGCTCGTTACAAGTCCACCCTCCTCCAAATTCAGCTTTCGCTGTGCATAGGAGATTAGCATCCCCACCTGTCATGAGATGAGAAGAGGTAACAGGGTGGGGAGGCCCAGGTCTGCGCCCGGCGCCGAGATGGGGCCCAGCACTCCTCGCTTTGCTCCCCTTCTCTCTCCTGAGGTCTCACCCAAGGAGCCCCTGGCACACCGCCATCACGTGACCGCCCATTTCTGGAAGGCGGGACCGGCCCCGCCCCTCGGGCAGAGGGTCTGCAGCGGGGCCGGGGGTAGCGCAGCAGGAGAGGGAGTTGAGCTGCCTTCTTGTACCTGTTGTGACAAGGGCATTCAGTGGGTCCCTCTCTGTGCTGAGGTGCCGAGACGCAAGGAAGAAGGCTGCCGACGCAGGCTCGTGAGCGCTCCGGGGCGGGGGGGGGGGGGGGGGGGGGCTGTGGTTACCATGGAAACGTGAAAGGCGCTCTAAGGGAACTGACCGCTGTGCCATGGAGGGAAGATCCCACACGCACTGAATGCTGAAACCAAGTGTTGCTGGAGCCTCTGTCAGCTGACTGCACCCTGCTGATGGCCCTTCACAGGAAGGCCACTCTCCCTCCCGCTGGGGTCGCCCACCCACTCAGGACACGGGTGGCACAGAGAGCAGAGGAGAGCAGAGCAGAGTGTCGTGAACCACAGGATGTGGGAAAACCAACGGCACTGCCATCTCCCGGACCTCTATCAGCACCTGCCCGTGCCCCGGCCCCGCCCGCCTCCCCCCGGAGGACACTGCCGCTGTGTGCTGGACCAGCCGGTGTCCAGGACACAGGAGCCATCACAGAGCCAGGAGCTTAGCACACTCTGCCCGTGGGCCTCGTCGGGAGGGCTCCTCTCCTCCCTCTCTCTCACGTCCACCTCCTGGGGGTGAGTCCTTTGATCACCTGGAAAGCACACCCAGTCACCCCCAGCTGTGGCCGGATGCAGAGATCCTTGTGTGCCTTCAAGTCTGCTGCCAGAAGGAAGAGCCCAGATCTAAGTACTGAAGTGAATCATTAAAAGGTCTCCCCACCATCACCTGTCTTTCCTTCTCCCACTCTGACCCCCGAAGCTCCCCCCTGAGGCACACAGGCCAGGAGCCACCTCTAGGCAAACTGCGTCAGGGTGTTTGACCATCAGCTGGCTAGAATGCACAGGCCCACCAGGTGGGCTCCTGCCCAGCTGCTCTGGCCACGACTGGAGTCTGCATCCAGAGGGAGAGAAAGAGCAAGACCAAATAGCAAGAGTTCCCCTCTGCTGCTGGAGATAAAAGGAGAGACATCCCGAAGGCACATTTTATCAGGGATCACAGAGCTCAGAGCGTGCGCACCTCTGTCCCTGCCCAGGCCTGAGCCCTTCTGCTCAGGGAGCCCCTCTCCTCCCTGGAAAGCGCCGGGAGGGAGAAGACGACCTCTGTGGACTGGGCTGTGTCCGCCTCCTGTGTCTTCCAGGCGCTGGTTCCCAGTTCTGACATTTCCAGCTACACAGGACCATTCTGCTCTTTCCACTCCATTACTTCCTTTGAAACCTTGAAAATAGTGAGCATCACCCCCTCCCATCCTCCTAAACACACACACATACACACACACACACCCCTACACATGGCCACACACACACACCTATGCCCCATTACACACACCCACTCCCCCACACCCCCACACCCCCACACCCCCCCACACACACCTCTACACATGCCCCCACAGACGCCCCTACACACACACACACACACACACACACCCCTACACATGGCCACACACACACACATACAAACACAAACTCCCACACACAGCCACACACAAACACACCCCCGTACCCCCACACACACACCCTTATACACTCCCCTACACACTTCCACACACACACACCCACTCCCCTACACACACCTCTACACACACCCCCACACATGCCCCTACAGATGCCGCTACACACACACACACACACACACACACCTACACACAGCCACACACACACACACATAACCCATTACACGCACCTGCTCCCCCCACAACCCCCACACACACCTCTACACAAGCCCCACCACACGCCCCTACAGACACCACTACACACACACACACACACATACACACCCTACACACTCCCACACACACACACACACCCTCCCCCACACCCCTCCACACACACCTCTACACACACCCCCCACATGCCCCTACAGATGCCGCTACACACACACCCCTACACATGGCCACACACACACACACATAAACACAAACTCCCACACACAGCCCCCCCACACACACCTGTACCCTCACACACACACCCCTACACACTCCCACACACACACACCCACATGCCCCCACATCCCTACACACACACACACACACACACACATCCCCCCTAACACCCCTACAGATGCCCCTACACACACTCCCACACACACACCCACATCCCCCCACACTCCTACATGCACGCACACACACATATACCCCATTACACACACCTGCTCCCCCACACCCCCCCCACACCTCTACACATGCCCCCACACACGCCCCTACACATGGCCACACACATACACACAAACACAAACCCCTACACACACCCCTACACACTACCCCACACACACACCCATGCCCCCCCACACACACCCCTACAGACACCCATACACACACACACACACACACACGCCCCTACACATGGCCACACACATACACACAAACACAAACCCACACACAGCCACACACACACACACCCCTACACACTCCCACACACACACACCCATACCCCCCCACACACCCCTACACATGCCCCCCCCACACACACACGCACCCCCACACATACTTCCCCACCTCTACAGATGCCCCTACACACAATCCCACACACACACACACCCACACCCCTACACACACCCCTACACACCCACACACACATACCCCATTACACACAGCTGCACCCCCCCTACACACCCCATACATAAACCTCTGCACATGCCCCTACAGATGCCTCTACACACACATATACCCACACACACCCCTATACACACACCCCACACACACTCCTCCACACCCACACACATACCCACACACAGACATTCACCCCCACATACACATTCACACACCTATTCCCCACACACACACCCCCCACCACACACACACACCCATCTCCACACACATACCCACACACACACTCCCCCCCACATGCGCACACACACACACACACACACACACACACACACACACACACACTCCTCCCTGGATTTATAACTGACGCCTAGACATCCCCACCCTTCCCTTTCGCAGGCTGTTTCCTCTTCCCACGCCAGGAGGCTCTTCACTGCACCATAAATTATAGATTCATACAGTGCCTTAGATTTGGGACAGGCCTTTGGAAGCCATTAGGTCTGGTGCCCTCATTTTGCACACGGGAGAGCTGGAGGCCCAGGGCTCATGCAGGCCATGCCAGGACACGCATCACACCTGCGGCAGAGTCAGCCCCAGAATTGGTGTGGCCTGATTCCAGAAGCGAGCTCCTTCCCAGGGTCCAGGCTCCACTCAGTCTGTTCATACTGTGCTCCTGGAAGTAGCTCCTGGAGCCAATGGAGCGAGGCAGGGCCCCCAGGTTCAGTTCCTCTCATGGAGGAGCTTGCGTTCCCCTCCAGGTGCTGTCACCAGGAGGAGAGCTGGCTGTGCAGGGGCTGCAGCAAGGAGGCTACCAGGCATCAGGGAGGGTCCCCAGGCAGAAGCCAGACTGACAAGGGGGCCTGGCCTTCCCAAGAAGCATCTGCAGCAATTATAATGACATGAAATAGATGTGAGGAAATAAAGAGACTTCCCTTTGTGGGAGACAGGATGGCTGTTTTCAAGTCTTGCCTCCTCCAATGAGGTTAGAGGCTCTGCCCTCTGCCAAGGAAAGAGCCGTCCAGAGATTCCCCTACCCACACTGAGACCGGACTTGGCTGCTTGGCTGCCTTGACTGCAGCTTGTGGGCAGAGCAATAGTGGGGGGTGGAGTCTTGCTCCTCTCACCTCCTCCATCCTCTCCTGTTGGCCATAAAATATAGAACCTGCCCCCAAGTCATCCACTGGTCCAAAGAGAAGAGCTGACCCATGAAGCAGCTCTGAACACATCCTTCAGCCAGCCCTAGATCACTCAGACAGAGACACAAGTTCCCCAGGTCAGGGGCTTGTTGCGGTAAGTTGCTGGGCTTTGGACCTGCTTGTTACTCATGCTTATTACAGCATTTGCTGACTGATACAGATGTGCTCCCAAATGAGACAACAAAACGTTGCAAAGACACCAACTTCTCCTAAATTAATGTATGAATTCAATACATTATCTAATCAAATTCTCAAAAGAAATTTTTAGAACTTGAAAAACGAAGTCTAAATTATGTATGTAAATAACTCTATGAATAGCTTAGAACATTTTGAAAAAGATGCGCAAAGTTTCAGGCGTTGAGGGAAGCTCGACGTTTCCTAGACTTCAAGGGTGAGGGGCGTGAGCCTGTCGGAGGCACACAGTCTGGGAGTGGTGGGCAGAGGAGTTGGGAAAGAGACCCCTGAGTGTGTGTGTGGCTGATATATGGTAATACATAATTGGGGAAAAGGTAGATTACTTATTAAGTAGTACAAGAAGTGTGGACAGTGTTTGGAGAAATAAAATCGGTTTCCCACTCTCCACAGTATTAGCTAAATTAACTCCAGAGGAATTCAGTACCTCAATGAGAATGGTGAAATGATCGAGTGGGTTTTTAAAATGCAGAATGCCTCTGTGGCCTTGAGGTAGGGGGAAGGGCTTTCTAATCAAGACTCTGCCAGCAGAAGCACGAGGGGCTGGGTCCCTGGTGGATGTGATCACGTCAGAAAGAACTTATCCTCCCAAGTGAAGGGAAAGACACAGGCCCAGCTGAGGTGAAAAGAATCTGCAGTGTTATCAAAGAAATGATGCTTTAGGGAACCCTGAAGAGAGAGAAGCAGCAGATACGAAACAGAGTGAAAGCTGAGCCCCAGGTTCCAAGAGGCAGCTCACAGAAGGGGGGAACTGCAGTGACTGTCTTGGCGGGGCGGGGTCATCCGTTCAGCAAACGCTGTGAGGTGTCTCCGGTCTGGAATCCGACATGCCGTCGGTCTGGTTGGCGACACCTGACACAGGCTAGTTGAACGTCCCGTGGCGTGGGTTTTGCTGTCCATTCTGCCTCTCTCGCCAGATAAACACCCGGTGTGTGCTGGGCTGCGAGCTGACGCTTGCACTTGGCTGGGCTCTGGGCCTCTGGCTCCAGCTCCCTTCCCTCTGCTGAGGGTCTTCCAGGTAGCCAGCACCGTGTCCCCGTGGGTGGTCCACGTGGCCTCCAACTAGACCAGCCTGTGACTCCACCCCTCTTGCTCCTTCAAGGATGCATCAGGGTCCTCTGGGCCAGTGAGTTAGGCTCAGGACTCAAACTTTTGAGGGGAGGAGACCTCCACTTACTTTTCTGTTGTATTTGAACTTTGGAGATAATAGGCAGGTCGCTGCTGGGGCCACCTTGCCCCTTTGGAGTCTCAAAATGGAGCAAACAATGAGGGGAATAAAGAGGGGACAAGACCAAGTCCTTGCAACTTCATCTGAGGGCCTGGATCCAGCCACGCCTGAAGCAGGGACATCTTTGACTTTTTAGCCATTGTCTGAGCCAACGCATTCATTTTATCTTTTTTCTTTTTTTCCCCTTTTTTTCATGTAAAGCTTATTTTAATCTGGTTGCTGTCTCTCACAACAGATAGGGTCCTAACCAAGGAAATACAAATTTGTTTCCATGACCTACATCGAGGCTCCTGTTTGAGGGTTCAGCCAGACCTCCGTTCCTTGGTCAGGCATCTTCAGACCGTGCTTGGGTGTCCAGGGCTCCCTTTCGAACCACCTATACCTTGTCCCTCCTGTTTTGTCCGGATGGGCATGGCAGAAGGGCAGGTCTGTCCTAAGTGGACAAAACATTGGCTTAACGAAAGAAAGGCTCTTAGAGCCAAAGTGTCCAGGAGAGAGGATGCTTCCAGAGAGGTAGCTGGTCTGCCTCTGGAGAAGAGGTTCCATCACGGCTGGGGTGACCCTCATCAGGAGACACAGAGCTGGCTGCCTTGGGAAGAGGAAACGAGGGGGCCCTGAGCTCCCAAGACTGTGCAATTCTAAGCAGGATGTTCTGCGCGCCCTTCTTGCATTCTCTGGTTTCCTCCACATGCAAATGAAGCTCCAGCGTGCCCACACTGGCTGGAATATGTCAAAATCAGATGGCTGGCAGCAACAACAGCTCACGAGGGTCCCCTGCTCGAGCCGGAATTTTGCAAAATGCTGATGTGGCTGAACGTCTGAATGCATGGCCGGCCGGCAGGATGCCTGGAGCAGGACAGATGGCTCTGGGCCAGGCCCGGGCTCACACTGGCTGCTTGGCCCCTCCTGCCATCTGCTGCGGCGGCTTTTCCAGGGCTCCCAGAGGCGGGGTCTGTGGCCCCCGTGGGGCAGGGACATGTGGTGGGGGTGGCGGAGTCAGTGGCGAGCCCTGATCCGTGCACGGCCCCTCACAGAGCGCGTGCGTCTGCTCTTCCTGTGAGAGCATATTGCAGCCCTGTTTCCAAGAGGATAAATGACACGAAGAAGCAGAGGAGCCAGGACTCTGATCCAGAGCTTCCTAAACTTCGCGATCTTGCCGCTCGCCGTGCACAGACGCCCGCGGCACCTGCGCTCCGCCGTCTGGGACGTGCACCTGTCACGGGAGCCACTGCTGTGCAGGAAGGTGGATCCGGGGGTCAGCGCAGGGAACACGTCCCAGGGGAGCACGGGAGCACGGGATCCCGGCAGGGCCGCAGTCTCGGCTGGAAACAGGCTTTGAGAGGAGAGAGAGGGGAGGCCCAGAGAAACCCAGCCTGGGTTTCAGTGTCAGGAGAGCCTCGGGTCGGGTGAAGGCGCTGTTCAGACTTGGGGCTGCCTCTTCCACCATGACTGTCTGGGCAAGTCACTTCCCCATCCCGGACCTCCATCTCCCCTCTTCAAACACAAGGAGGCTAGAAGGATGATCCGTGGGGTCCACTCTCGGCAGGTCATCCCAGGGCAGAGCTGCTTCATCTCAGCCTCCAGCTGTGGACATCTGGACAGGATCGTTCCCTAGGGAGAGCTGCCCTGGGCGCTGCAGGTGCTGAGCTGTGCCCCTGCCTCTGCCCAGGAGAGGCTAGGAGCATCCTTCCTTCCCCCTTGCTGTTGTCACACGTCTGCTGGGGGCAGTCGCCCTGGTTGAGAACCCCATCTCCAGATGCTCTCCCATGCCCTGCCTTAGGGCTACCTGGCCCGGATCTATACGCAAACCCTGGGCTTTAGACGCAGTCTTTGGAGGGAAACGGAGTGTGTACCCCCCCAGCTGAGCGTGGAGGCTGGGGTGCCCTGGGAATGCAGCCTGGGGGTGACCTCTGGAGTCTTACTAAGAGAAGTCGGTGGAGGGCATTGGCTTCCTGGTGGGAAGCTGAGCCTTCCCTTGGGGCTTGATCATATTTCTTGACCCCAGAACGTCTCTTGGTTTTTTCCTCCCTCTTACCATCCCTCATCCTCTTCAGGAAAAAAAAAAAAAAATCTCTTCTGCAAATTGCCACTTTATCTGAATCATTCCTATCGGGTGTCTAATCCCTGCTGATGGAAGAAGGCTGTTCTGCATGCGATCGCCTGCATTTATTTACACATCAGCGGTGAGAGCAGGGCCTGATGCCTTCGTCTGGATGACACAGCTGCTCTTTAAAAAAAAAAAGGGCATCTATTTAAAAGGCCGTTGCTGGGTACGAGCGGCAACATCTAATTGGCTTCTCGGGGACTTTTTTTTACTATTATTATTTGCTCGGGGAACTGTTCATCTGAGCAAACGATATTAAACGACTATTGTCTCGGTCTTTAAGGAATCATCAGCTGAAAAACAACGCCGAGATGGCTGTGCAGTGTGACAATGGTTCTGGCGCAGCCTGGCCGTGGACGGGGGCCTGTCGCATTTCTGATCGATAATAAGCTGGTTCAGGAGCGATGCGCCAGCATCCCGTGTGCTTGCAACCCACAATTAGCACACAGATTGCCCCTCCCTGGAGCCGCGGAGCACGTGCAGTGAGTGCTCCCTCCTTGAAGTGGAGGTGTGGAGCCCCAGGGAGGGGTGGGCGGCGGGGGGGGCGGCGCGGCACCTCACCCTGGTCCCTGCAGGGGGGCCGCCCCGGGGCCCTTCCCAGACCCAGCGAAGCAGAACGCCCGAAGGTGAGGCCTACAGAGCTCGGGTAAAGTCCAGACACATCAGCTCTGTGAAGAGGGATGAGGGTGACCCCGCCAGGCAGGGCTGCCCTCAGGGTCACACATGTAAGTGACCAGGACAGAGTCTGGTGCAGGGCGGAGGCCAAGTGTCGCCGCCACAGCCACCTTTGCAGGTGGGCACAGGCACCTGGCTCTGGGGGCTGCGGATGCCTGCCAACACCAACCAGGAGAGCAAGCCGGGGGTCCCAATACGACTGTGTCCCGGGGGTGCCGGAGACATTCTCGGTTGTCACATCTGGGCTGGGTGCGGCCGTGTCCCATCCTCCAGTGACAGGACGGCCCCTGACATCAGCGGGCTCGAGGGTGAGGGCCCGGGGGAGGGGGCAGCAGACAGCAGGACAGACGCAGGGGGAAGGGTGGTCTCAGGGTCAGAGAGGGGAGGCTCCCTGGGCCGACAGACGCTTTTGGGGTCTGGGTCTCCACCTTTCCTGCCCCTCTCTGCTGTCACGCCCAGCCCACGTGGCCAGGCCTGCTGGGTGCCAGGCGCTCCACCCTGTGGCTGCCTAATTTCCTCGGGAGCCCCGGAAGCCTGGCGTCTGGACTGCAGGGGAGAGCTGCGTGCTTTTTGCACTGGGAGACAGAAGGCTCAGAGGGTCACCCCGAGATTCAGCTGACAGGCTGCAGAGACCCGGGCCCGTTGGCGTCTGTGCTGCCCTTTGTCTACTTCACCCCCTCGACCAGCCTTGCCAGGCCTCAGCTGAGCCCCTGCTGGGGACCCTGGGGCACGGGGTCAGGAAGATGAGCAGACGCTGCCATGGAGGGGTGGCGGGGAAAGCCATGCGGGCAGGCAGATGCGCCCTGAGGGCTGCCTGCAGGAACCCCTGAGGCTTCTCTTCTCTTCCGCCTGCCTGTTTCTGTGGAGAAGCGGCTTCAGCCACACCCTGCAGAGCGCCGACCGCCCTGGAGCTGGCTCTGTGGTTGAGGGACACCTAGTAGTGATGCCACCAGTCTTGTTCGTGACGACCAGTGGCTCACACAGCCTGGAGCCTGCACGACCTGCCCGTGAGCGGTCAGTGAACCCGCGGGGGTGGGCCGGGCCAGCTGGCTCCACCTGTGAAGGACCTGGGGCTCACCATGGCCAGGCCCACGTAGTAGCCCACACTCCATCCGTAGGTACCAGGCAGTGGGGGGAGCTGGGCCCGGTTCCCCCAGGGGGTGAGGATGGGGCTGACCTGAGGGTCTGGAGCCCAGAGCTGAGACACCCTTGTAGACAAGTAGGGGTGCGTCTCAGCTCCTTCCTGCTGGGCCTCCCGCTCTCCTGGCCTGAACACAGAGGAACCCGTCCCAGCCTCTGAGGCTGTCCGTGGAGCCTTAATTAGAGGCCCCCGCAGGGGACACGCGCACAGAGCAGCTCTAACTTCTCTGCAGCAACGTCTTAGGTGAGTGTGGGAAAGCCCCACGGTGACTTTCATCACCATCCTTGGCGCCCACCTGCTGCCAGCTGCCCCTGGGGGGAACACCTGCCACGTGGGAGGCTGACAGCAGGTCGGGCCTGGGTGCTTCCCAAACACCTGGAGAAGCGGGACGGGTGGAGGGGCCCGGGGCTCCTCTGGAGGGGTGGCGGGCAATGCCTGTCAATTAGAACCCCACGCCCCACCTTACTCCCCACCCACAGCCCAGGTCAGAAAGGGGCACTGCAGGTCGGATGCCTGGAGAAGCTTCCAGAACCATGGATGGGTGCATGCATTCTGCAGAGTAGGTGATGAAGGTCAAGGAGGAACTGAGCTGGAATGAGTCTTGTGGAATGAAAACATAACATTTCAGAGATAATTTTGTTAAAGGAGTCATCTGGCCAATATATCACCATGTCGATTTAACTGCGGGGTTGGAAATAACCTTTAGTTTGATGATTACTGAATTGTGGAAGCCACAGCCTCCCAAGAAAGGATCTAAATGTTACAGACGCGTCTGCCTCGGGCGGCCTGGGTCGTGCTGTCACGAATGGCTCTGGAGCCAACGCAAGGGCACCTAGATGATGCATACTGACCTTCTAACACAGAGCCCTGGGGCCTGGGTCCCACAAGAGCTGACGCCAGGGGACCTCCTGGGGTGCAGGCAACTGGGCACCAGCCATGCAGATCCCACTGGCCATTTTCTGAGCACCTCCCGTGTGGCTGGATGGAAGCTAGAGGCTAGGAGACAAGTCAGGACAAGTTGGGCCATCAAGGGAGCCCAGCCCAGGAAGGAAGCTACACGGGAGGTGGGAACTGACCTTCATGCCTCCACTGTCCAGCTGGTCACTCACTCCCTTCCTTTCTCCGCCTGCCTTCGTGCTCACACAGGCTGGACCTGCTCTGTCCACTGCGGCAACCCGGGACCCATGTGGGTATTCACATGCTACCTCCCCCTACTGAGACACACAGCAGGGGAGCTGGCGGACGTGGTTCTGGTGCTGACCCCAGTCACACACACGGGCCTGGGAAAGGAGATGATATTTTGCATCCAAGGGCGGCCCTTGGAGGCTGGTCAAAGGACCCCACAAGGTGGGCGCCATCCTCACATATGCTTCTGTTTCAGACGGTGGCTAAACAGAGCCTCAGGCTTCCAGGACTTGCTAGGTGCTCAGGCCCTCCTCTTCCAAGGACTGTGGGCCAGGCCTACCACCCACCCCAGCAGGTGACCATCAGCATCTGGTGAGTTTGGAGAGCCCAGTGTTCTGGGGAAGTACCCCATCTCTGGGTGCCCCTAAAGGCTGGCAGATACACTGCAGTGAATACCCGGTAGTGTGGCTGGGGGGAGGGGCAGGGTCTAGGGGCACAAGAAAGAAATGTCTGCAAAGAATGCAAGTGCTTGCAATTATGCAAAAATATGCAGAGGTGTGTACTGGTATAAAGAAATTAAAGGTTTTAAATAAATTAATTCATCATCTTAAAGGTTTTATGATGTTGTTTGAGAAATTAGGGCAAATCCTGAGCTTAGGGTCTGTTTGCTGAAATAAGCAGAAAATATATATAAAGTTTTATCTCTAACAATGATTTCTCTCTGTACCAAATGGCCCTAGGGCTAGTCTAAAAATCTGAGAGTAATATGGCAGTTTTTATGTAGTAGAATGTTACTGTCTTGTGAATGTCATTTTATTTTATCGCATACATTACATCAAGAGTAACATTTAGCATCTCTGGACATCCTGTTTTCTGAAGCACCCTTGACTTGCTCTGCTTGTGGGAGCATCTTGAGGTGGTCACCTTATCAGAGGACCCAGGTGACCCAGGGAGCAGTGGCAGACGCAAGACGGGATGTGTCCCTGTGTGAGTCCTGATATCTTTCCACGGGCAGAAGAGGGCAAGTTGTCATGGGGTTGGTCCTCAGTTAATGCATAATAATTCTTAAAAACATAGAAGTATGTCAATTAATATTATTTAGTATTAAAACTTTAATTCTTAAAACTAATGCTCAGATGAACTTTCCGAGTGGCCAAGGGTCCCCTTTGCCCATCCCCTGAGCCACAAGGCTCAAGAAGGGGGGTTGATGTCCAGGCTCACCCTCCACCCCAGATACAGTGAATGTCCGTCATTGTCCCTGGCCGTACAGGCAGACTAGGGCCCTCAGAGGGAAGGGACTTTGTGCGTCGGCAGTTTTCACGGTGGCCGTGAGTGTCCATGAGTGTTCGGCCTGGAGCCCTCTGGGGTGGGCCTGGTTGGGGCTCCGCCACCCTCCGCTTGTTGTACTGGCAGACTTGACCACTCGGACCATTAGCCTCATTAAACCTGGCTCAGAACCAAAGTGCTTTAATTATTCTCCCAGGGGAAACTAGCACTCCCCTCCCCACTGCAGGCCCTGCAGAGGACAGGCAAAAAAGAAAATAAAATGAAACCCTGCCAGTCCATCAGGCTCCCAGGGAAGACAGGCTGCTGACACCAAGGGGAGCCTGGTGCGAGGAGGTACTGAGTGTGGAACAGACTGGTTCAAATTAATTGCTTCAGCTGTGACCTCTGGGCCCTGCGAAAGGTTGGGAGTGTTGACTACACAGAGCAGGAAAACCCAGCCAAGTTCACACAGTAATTGGTGGTGAACTCAGCGCCACCTGGGTGGTCTGTGAGCAGAGCCTCCTGTGATGTCTGTCTGCTGATGGGGGACCTGGGAGAACAGCCTCAGGGGCATGAACCATGGGGGGCTGGGGAGCCTCAGGGGAAGGGGGGGCCATGGGGGGCTGGGGAGCCGCAGGGGAAAGGGGGACCATGGGGGGCACCACTGGGGGCTGGGGAGCCTCAGGGGAAGGGGGGCACAGGGGCTGGGGAGCCTCAGGGGAAGGGGGGCCATGGGGGGCTGGGGAGCCTCAGGGGAAGGGGGGGCCATGGGGGGCTGGGGAGCCGCAGGGGAAAGGGGGACCATGGGGGGCACCACCGGGGGCTGGGGAGCCTCAGGGGAAGGGGGCACCATGGGGGCTGGGGAGCCTCAGGGGAAGGGGGGCCATGGGGAGCTGGGGAGCCTCAGGGGAAGGGGGCACCACAGGTTGCTGGGGAGCCTCAGGGAAAGGGGGATCATGGGGAGCTGGGGGGCTGGGGAGCCTCAGGGGAAGGGGGGGCCATGGGGGGCTGGGGAGCCTCAGGGAAAGGGGGGGCCATGGGGGGCTGGGGAGCCTCAGGGGAAGGGGGGGCCATGGGGGGCTGGGGAGCCTCAGGGGAAGGGGGGCCATGGGGAGCTGGGGAGCCTCAGGGGAAGGGGGGCCATGGGGGGCTGGGGAGCCTCAGGGGAAGGGGGGCACAGGGGCTGGGGAGCCTCAGGGGAAGGCGGGGCCATGGGGGGCTGGGGAGCCTCAGGGGAAGGGGGGCACAGGGGCTGGGGAGCCTCAGGGGAAGGGGGGCACAGGGGCTGGGGAGCCTCAGGGGAAGGGGGGCCATGGGGGGCTGGGGAGCCTCAGGGGAAGGGGGGCACAGGGGCTGGGGAGCCTCAGGGGAAGGCGGGGCCATGGGGGGCTGGGGAGCCTCAGGGGAAGGGGGCACCACGGGGGGGGGGGAGGGCTGGGGAGCCTCAGGCAAAGGGGGATCATGGGGAGCTGGGGGGCTGGGGAGCCTCAGGGGAAGGGGGGCACGGCGGGCTGGGGAGCCTCAGGGGAAGGGGGGGCCCCGGGGGCTGGGGAGCCTCAGGGGAAGGGGGGCCATGGGGGGCTGGGGAGCCTCAGGGGAAGGGGGGCCATGGGGGGCTGGGGAGCCTCAGGGGAAGGGGGGGCCATGGGGGGCTGGGGAGCCTCAGGGGAAGGGGGGCACAGGGGCTGGGGAGCCTTAGGGGAAGGGGGGGCCATGGGGGGCTGGGGAGCCTTAGGGGAAGGGGGGGCCATGGGGGGCTGGGGAGCCTCAGGGGAAGGGGGGGCCATGGGGGGCTGGGGAGCCTCAGGGGAAGGGGGGCACAGGGGCTGGGGAGCCGTGCTCCCAGCAGGGTGCAGCTTGCGCCTGGTGCACCTGATCGGCACGGCCATTCTCCCGGTGGCCTCCACACCAGCCACAGCGCCCTTGTGGCTGGGATGAAAGTGCACTCTGTCACTTTCCGGTGACACGCGGGCCAGTGTGATGACTGAGACAGCTCTCAGGCGGCACTTGGTTTGGGGTGGGTGGGATGAGTACTTCCTCCTGCTCTGGGATTTTGGGGTCAGGGGCCTCCTCTGGCCTGGGGTCAAGGACAGAAGGCCTGCTTGCCGGCCCTACACACACAGGTGGTCCCATCCTGGCTGTGGAGTGACCGCTTGGGTCTCCTCTCAGTAACGAGGCCAGGAGCCCTGCTGGTGCCTACTCCTGTACCCAACTGCCTACTCAAAACCTCCACCCGGACATGCAGGGTGCCCTCAACTCAAGCCCAAGACTGACGTCAAGGCCCCCCTCCCATCAATGTGGGCTGGCCCTGCGTCCCCGCCCCTGGTGAGGGCGCCCAGCCTGTCTGGGAGCTCAGGCCAGCACACCAGCTCCTGCCCTCCCCCACCACCAAGACCGTCAGGGCGAAGCTGATGGCGCTTGTCCTGAGTGCCAGTCTGACTTCTCGGGTCCACCCCTGCCCTCCTCCCTGACTGCCCCTTGGGCCCCAATGCAGGTTGGCTCTCACCCTGTTCCCTGAAACGCAGCTGCCCGCCTGGGCACTGACCCCGGCTCTCCTCTGTCCCGGAGCTCGGGGACATGCTGACTGCCCCAGCGTCCACCCCACTCACCATCTCCAGGCAGATTCCCAGTGTGGCCTGCCCAGAGCGCCTCCTCTGAACCATCTGGGGTCCTCACCCTTCATTCATCTCTCTTGGAAACCTCCCTTGAACTGTAGAATAGATTTGCTTCAGACATCGGTGGTGTGCTCCCCTGCCCGCCCGCCCTCATGGCTGCAAGCCCAGCCTTACCTTTGTCCCTTCGCAGTGTAATTTTTCTCTGACAATGCTGAAAGATGATGTATTCATTCTTGAAATAAAGAGAAACCTAACCGCCGGGCCTGAGGCACTTTCTCTGATTTTGTTTGGGGAAGGCTGAGCCCTTGTGACCTTTCTTCTCTGTTTTCTTTCTCTCTAGGATATCTTTTTTCAATTGCATATTTGATAATTGCTCATGATCCGAGTTATCAGAGTTCTTCCTTAGAGACATTTCTATGTTTCGAAAGCTTGGGTTTCTATTCTCTGTCCTCCTTAGCAAATCGTTTTTCATGTAAGATTCAGGTATTTACAATTTTTTTGTAGTTGTAAATTGCAAGGAAGCCTCTCAAGGTGGGCCTGATCTGATTCTCCTCCATCTCATATCTTTTCCTCCCTGTCCCCACACAGTCCTTAACGCTGTGCTTCGGGCTTCCCTGCAGCCTTAGCGGTCTCCCCCGCCCTTTTATCTCAGCTCATTCTCTCCCGGTGGCTGGCTGTCTCCTGATTTTGAGAGGGCCACAGCATTTGGCACCTGGCTGAGGTTGTCAGTTTTCTAGGATGTTTAATCAGTAACCCTTTCCCCAAAGTCTTCTCTTCTAGAACTTTGAAGAGGATGCCCTTCATTAATTAAAAGAACAATCACAACATGAATGTGCAGAACATGTGTAAAACACACACACACACTTAAACAGCCACAATGAAGCGTGCACAGAACCATCATGGAGTTTAGGAGATAGAGCATCACTAGCCTCTTGCCACTCCATCTTCCCTCCACCCAGAGGTCACTACCGCCCTGGTTTTGTGAGCATCTTCCTTTAATTTGATCATCTATGCGTATGTCCTAAACAACACGCAGCTTAATGTCACCAGCTTTGAAGTTTATATAAATGGAAGCACACAACATGGAGTGCTTCCCTGGTAGCTCAGCTGAGAAAAGAATCCACCTGCAATGCACCTGGTTTGATTCCTGGGTCAGGAAGATCCCCTGGAGAAGGGATAGGCTGCCTACTCCAATATCCTTAGACTTCCCTTGTGGCTCAGCTGGTAAAGAACCCGCCTGCAATGTGGGAGACCTGGGTTCAATCCCTGGGTTGGGAAGATCCCCTGGAGAAGAAAAAGGCTCCCCACTCCAGTATTCTGGCCTGGAGAAATTCTATGGACTACAGTCCATGGGGTCGCAAAGAGTCAGACATGACTGAACGGCTTTCACTTTTCACAGAACATGTATTCTTTACGGACTTGCTTTTCTCATCAACACTATGTTGTGAGATTAATTTTCGGGATATTTACAGCCGCAGCCTGAGCTCTTAGAGGATCCTTTGCATGAATTTGCCACATTGTGCATATTCTATTTATTTGGATGGATAACCGGGTAGTCAGATGTGGGTCTGGTTCACCTGTGCTGTGTTCTAAGCTTAGAGACTCGGACATGGAATTGGCAAACCATAAGGTAGGGCCATGTTCAGATTTATCCAGGCTGTTTTGTAAGTTCAGTTCAGTTCAGTCTCTCAGTAGTGTCTGACTCTCTGCAACTCCAGGCTTCCCTGTCCATCACCAGCTCTCAGAGCTTGCTCAAACTCATGTGCATCGAGTCAGTGAGGCCATCCAACCATCTCATCCTCTATCATCCCCTTCTCAAACGGCCTTCAATCGTCCCAACATCAGAGCCTTTTCCAATGAGTTAGTTCTCAACAGGTGGCCAAAGTATTGCAGTTTCAGCTTCAGCATAATTCCTTCCAATGAAAATTTTCAGGACTGATTTCCTTTAGGATTTACTGGTTTGATCTCCTTGCAGTCCAAGGGATTCTCAAGAGTCTTCTCCAACACCACAGTTCAAAAGCATCAATTCTTCAGCGTTTTGCTTTCTTTATGGTCTAACTCTCACATCCATACAGGACTACTGGAAAAATCATAGCTTTGACTAGATGGACTTTTGTCAGCAAAGTAATGTCTCTGCTTTTTAATATGCTGTCTAGATTGGTCATATTTAATTTAATTTCATGGCAGCAGTCACCATCTGCGCTGATTTTGTAGGCCCCCAAATAAAGTCTCTCACTGTTTCCATTGTTTCTCTAGCTATTTGCCACGAAGCGATGCCATGATCTTAGTTTTTTGAATGTTGAGTTTTAAGCCAGCTTTTTCGCTGTTTTGTAAACTGGTTGCTTTTTAAAACAGTGGGAAATTTTGGTGACTCCTCATTCCTACCATCATTTGATGCTTTGACTTTTGATTTTTGCCAACCTACTGGATGTGCAGTGGCATTTCACTGAGATTTCGATTTGCTTTTTCCTGATTTTTAATCAAATTCAGCACATTTTCATATTTATAAGATTTGGGGATATTTTTGGTGAGATGTCTCAAAGTCTTTGTTCAGTCTTTCTATTTGAGAGGAGCTCTTTGTGTTAGAAATCACTAATTGGTTGGTTAAGTACAATGAAAATCTCTTGTCTTAGTTTGTGGTTAATTTTTTTAATTTAAAAATTCAATTTGAATTCAATTTAGTTTAATAAATCAGAGTTCTTCAATTTTATGCAAACTAATAAATCTTTTCCTTTGGGTTTGAACTTTTTTTGTGTCTTATTTTTTAAATCTTAATGTTTTCCAATAGTGTTATAGTTTTGTATTCCCTAAGTCTTAAATCCATGTGAAACTATTTTTTGCGTGTAGTATAAGATAGGGATTCAATTTCATTTCTTTTCTGCCTGGACACCCAATTTTCCCAGCTTTGTTTCTTGAAAAGCTCAATTTTTTCCCTCTAATCTTCAATAATCTTCAATATTCAGACATTTCTATAAACTTGTGGGTCTGTTTCTGGGATGTATTCTGTTTTCCTGGTGTAATTTTTTTTGCTCCTGAACAATGACCACTCACCCTAATTAAACATACAAAAGTCTAGTCAACTGAGAGAACAAGTCCGCCTACGTCATTAGCTTCCAGGAACTCAGTGATCTCTAGCCCTTTGCATTTCCATCTGTATTTCTGAATTAGTTTATCATATGTCACAGCAAAAAATTAAAAGGATTTGTATTATTGCATTGGATCAGTAAACCAGTTTTGGATAGTTGACGTTTTTCTGTACTCAATCTTCCAATCCATGAAAATGCAATGTTATTTATTTAGATTTTCATTAACAGCTCACAATAAAATGATCTAATTCCCCCCCAAATGAAGACAGTTCTCCAAATTTTATCCACAAAGTCCTTGTGTATCTTTTACTGCCTCGTTTCTCCGTCTCAGACGTTCCTGTCCCCGTCTGCTGTGCAGCCACTCGGAAGCCATTCCTCCCTGTGTGTGGCGCTCTTTCACGTTGCTCTTCAGGTGAGACCCTTCCTGTGACTCCGCGCATGGGGAGAGGAAGCCTCTCCCCAACTCTTCCCTGCGTTGTCGTCTGTGGCTCCACCCCACCTGCCGTCACTGCTTCTCACCACCAGTCTCACCAAAGACCTGTTATTCTCATTAGCAGTTTTCAGAGGACCAGCTTCTGACTTTCCCGACCCTCTCTTACTTGTTTTTTTCCTAGTTCATCAATTTATCTTTTTATCTCTATTATTGATTTTTTTATCCTATTGTTATATACTGGTTTTATTTTGTTATTTTCCCCCTGACTTCTAAAAATGGATGCTCAAGTCATTAATCTTCAGCTTTTCTTTTATCCTCCTGAGGATTGCTTTAGCTTCATCGCACAGGTTTTCCCTCATAATATTTTTATTTTCATCAAGTTCTAAACATTTTCCAAGTTTCATGGGAATTCCCTGGCAGTCCAGTGGTTGGGACTTGGGGGGCTGGAGTTCCTTGCCTGGTCAGGAAGCTAAAATCCTAAAAGCCATGTGGTGTGACCTAAATTAATAAATATTTTCCAGTTTACATTATAGCCTTCCCAGGTGGTGTTAGTTGTGAAGAACCCGCCTGCCAGTTCAGGAGACTTAAGATCCCTGCATTGGGAAGATCCCCTGGAGGAGGGCACAGCAACCCACTCCAGCATTTTTACCTGGAGAATCCCATGGACAGAGGAGCCTGGTGGGATACAGCCTATAGGTTTGCAAAGACTCAGACACGATTGAAATGACCCGGCGTGAACGCACGCATGGATTTGCACACCCACTGTGCTCGCTGCAGGCCCATCGGCCTCTAGCTGCAGGGCCGTGGAGCACCGTGCACTCTGATCAGAGCACAGCGAGCGTGTTTGCACTTTTCCTCTCTCCTAGGTGGCCATCCCGTCTCCCACCCGGGCCCCACCATCCTTCAGAACTGTTCCACCCCCAGATCCCTAATTCCGGAACCCCAGGCTCAGAGTCCCCATTCTGCTCAGTGCTTCCCATCTCCTCTGTCCCCCCAGGTCTTCCTCATCCTGGAAGGACCCCTGTCCTCCTGACCCCTCTGCTTCTCTCTGTCCCCAGGCTCCCCTGAGCTGCCCCAAGCCTTTCTGGGCTGATCCCCAGGAAGGAGCTGGATGGAGAAGGGCCCTGGGTCCGGGAGGAAGTCAGCCAGCGCCACCACGCGGGGAGGAGCTGAAGGAGCACCAGCCAGCGCCGCCAGCGGGGAGGAGCTGAGGGAGCACCAGCCAGCCTCCCAATGCCGCCTCTCTGATCACATCCAGCCAGGACCTGGAGGCAGGGCGTCCTTGGATGCAGTCCACACAGCATCCACAGTGAGGGCACAGTGTGGTGGGAAGAGGGCGGAGGGGGTCCTGGGGGTAAAGAGAGCAGCCCTGACTCCTGTGAGCCCACCACCTCATGCTCAGGAGAGAGCCTGCCCTGGGCCTCCGTTTCCTCCACTCCCTCCATCCTTGGTCCAGGCAGCCTCTACCCCACCTGCCCTTTGAGACAGATGGCTCAGGCTGACTCCCCTGGGTCTGGAAGTGGATGACTTCCCTGGAGGCTGTTAAAATCAAATAGAATAAAGACCAGGCTGGACAATCCTCCAAACAGACAAAACCATTTAAGCTGCATGAGCAACACTGAATTGAGCTTATTTCTGGAACATAAGCAAAATGTAGGTTATTTGTTGTAAATGCCTCTGGTAATGATCCAAGGAAAACTGAAGTCTTCTTCCTAAAATGGTAGAAGATGGTTGCTTTCAACCAGCCCCCTGCCGCCTGGAAGCCGCATTGTGAAAACCCACCTTGGATAAATAGCCTCCTCCTTTTCACTCCAGAGGTCACGCTGTAACCTCTGCCTCCGGCTCCGCTCAGCTCTAGACCTGGAGGCTCCCCTGTGCAAGGGTTCTGTGTAGACTCTTCCTAAAGACTAACTGATCTGGTTTCAGCTTTCCCTGTTTCTGGATTTACGACGAGACCCAGGCCTTGCCTGGCGGCTGGCTCAGGGTGCTCGAGGCCACTCTCTCGCTCCCTGGGACACTCCTGCTCTCAGATCTCTGTGCGTCCTTTCCAGAATCTTCTCTGCCTTCTGGGCTGGGTCTGCTTCATGTTCTACCTGTTCAGGAGCGCATGGTGGGACTCCCTCTCCTCTGGAAATCCCCGGATCTCTGGCTTCGTGGTTGCGTCTGTTCTGATGACCTCAAACACCTCTTCCCTGGGGTCAGCGCAGACCAGGTCCCCACAGTGAGGCAGATGGCTGGCCACTGGCTGCAGGAATCGGAGAGAATTAGTGCCCAAGAGAGCCATTCCCGCTGTCCGCCCAGAGGCACCAGGGAGGGAAGAGTGACCAGGACCGGCAGGAGGAAGCCAGTCTTTTGGGAGACCCCCCTACGTGTGTGACCCCCTCATGGCATGCAGGGCAGGAGAGGAACCAAGGCCCCAGCCCCGTCCTCTGCACTCCCCAGCACCCCCCCATCAAGCACACCCCAGAGCTGGAGGGGGCCACGTGTCTGGCTGCCCAGGGCACAGAGTGTGGAGGGCCAAGATAGGTCTGGGGGCAGTTGGGGGCAGAACAGAGGACACACAGCACAGAGGAGCTGCCCAGGGTGGACTCTGGACCTCACTTGCCTGACTAGACTCGGAATTTTACCTCTCGTTAGCTGTGTGACATTGGTTAGGGCCCTTAACTTCTTCGTGCCTCAGTTTACTCATCTGTAAATTAGGACGGTGACCGTGAGGGTGAGATGAGGATGTGGATCAGTCAGAAAAGGACCCGGCAACACAGAGCATGTGCTACGTTTTAGTCACAATGAGTTGATTTCTCCCCTTGCCAAAGCTCCGGCCTCTCAAAGGCAGCCGGTCCCAACCCTGCTGAGGTTTCTTTCCAGCAGTCCCTGGCCGCTCAATGTCTGCCACCCACCCACTCAGACCGCCATATATTTGATTGAACAGCTGTCTATTTCATTGTCCAAACCGAAGCATTTCTGAGACAAAACAGGGACAACTGACAAGTATGTCATGAAAACACTTGAGCTGAGACACCTCGACAGACAAGGTACCGCCATTACCCCACCGTCCCCCTCCCACGCCAGCCGCCAGCGCTCGGCATGGACCTGCCTCTACCTTGCCACCACCTCCTGCAAGCTAGAGAAATCTCATTTCATCTTATTAAACAGTTAGGACTTAATCAACACGATACCTTCATTTGTAAAATAGATAAGAAAGGTATGAGTTTCTAATAAAAATAGCCGCCCTTGACCATCCCTCTTCGCCCCCCTCCCCACCTTGAGCTGACCCCTTGAGCTAATCCTTTTAGCTGCATCTCCCAATAACTGCATTCATATTTCAAATACAACTCTTCTCTCTTGCTTCATAACCTTTGTTTTCAGTTTTATGCATTATCAGTTGACCTCTGACAACAGTAGGTGAGGATTTGGCTCATCACACCCCTCCCTCACCAATCAAGGCGCCAGCATTTAATTTCTGACTCACATCATGGACTGATGCTCTGTGTTTCCCACCAAATGCAAAAGACCTGGACTGACTCCCTCACTAGAAAAGGATGACACCGCCCCCTTCAGAGCACCTACCCTTTCTACCACTAGCATCCTTGGGGTTAAAGGTGGCACAGTTCACACGTGGCTGTAGTTAAGTCCCTGCACTTTGCCTCCAGGCTGCTTCTCAAATCTGAAAATTTGAGAAAATGCATGTAGCATATTCACGGAGAGAAGTTTGTTTGTTTGTTTTTTCTCTAGAATTTCCATTTGCCTTTTCTCCTTTGTTACTGTTAACACATGTTCATCATCTTATGTTTTCAAAATCTTCATCCATGAAAGGATTCTGTTGAGTCCCTGCCCCCTTACTTTTCCCTGGAGTCCTGCCTCCAGGGCTTCCCACCTTCCACTGCATCCACACAGTGGCCCTGGATGCCCACGTGGGCTCGACGTCCTGGGATCTGTCCTCTGATGTGACGGCCCCCAGTGTGCCTGTGATCCTTCAGTCCCGCTTGATTCCTTTGTTTTGCTGGAGAACATCCTCAAAAGTACAGGAAAGAGTGTACAGACATATTTCTAGAGGTGGTAATACTTGAATATTCTAGGAAGTGAGAGTTGATTGAAAATCTGCGTGTTCCAGCACTGTCTCTTTTCCACTTTCTGATATTGTGAATGACCACAGCTGGGAGCAGGGACTGGCCGACGGCCCGGGGCCAAGCCTGGTGTGCCACCTGTCTTGTGAGTCAGGCTTCACTGGTGCTCACCTGCACCCAAGTGTGGGCATCCTGGGTAGGCTGGCTTTTCTCCGCCCCCATGGCGCAGGAGTTGTGACCATCTGCATGATCTGCAAGGCCTAAATACTGACCGTTTTGGCCCTGCCACAGAGCAGCACCAGGCAGAGAGCTGCCTGGATGAAGGGTGTGTTCTCTGTACTGGGCAGTACAAAGCTTCGAGCACTTGTGACGTGCCCAGTGCCACGGAGGAAGCAGATCTTGATTGTAGGTAATTCACTTAGCTGTGCCCAACTCTTTGTGACCCCGTGGACTGTAGGCCTCCAGGCTCCTCTGTCCATGGGATTCTCCAGGCAAGAATACTGGAGTGGGTTGCCCTGCCCACCTCCAGGGGATCTTCCCAACCCAAGGATCGAACCCAGGTTTCCTGCATTGCAGGTGGATTCTTTACTGTCTGAGCCGCTGGAAACAACTTTTCTTTAAGCCCCATGTCTAGCTAGTGGCTTCCACGCTGGGCAGCTCTTTGGCTGGTTGAGGCTGGAGTCAGGCCTTCGGGAATAGGGCCATGGTGTGGTCTGCATGGACACAGGCTCTGAGGCAGCTTCCCCAGGATGCAGGAGCCCTCAAAGACAGGTGTGGACCCCTGTCACCAGCCTGGAGACCCTTCTCCTGCCCAAGCAGGGGACAGACAGCTCTGTCCTCCTCTCACACTGAGTGGAGACAAAAGGCAGGAAACCTGGGGTGCTCCTCTTCCCATCACTGCTGCTTTAGGGTTGAGGGCAGGGTGCAGTGCTGTCAGTCCGAAGTTCTGGGAAGAAGTTCTGTCTACCGCCTGTCAGCACAGTGACCTGTGTGGGCCACTTCCTGTCCGCCGCCTGTCAGCACAGTGACCTGCGCGGGCCACTTCCTGTCCGCCGCCTGTCAGCACAGTGACCTGCGCGGGCCACTTCCTGTCCGCCGCCTGTCAGCACAGTGACCTGTGCTGACTAATTCCTTGTCCACCACCTGTTAGCACAGTGACCTGTGCAGGCCACTTCTTTGACCTCCAGTGTCCATCTGACCAGATAGAGCGGGCTCCCTTGGGGTTCCAGGGAAGGCTAGGTAAACTGCTGGACCTACAGTCCTGGCACTTAATAAGTCTACAGTAAACCAGGGGTTCCCGGGCTGCATTTCCCAGAAGTCCTGCCTGGTGTGCGGTCTGTTTATGTTGCTGTGAAACTCAAGTTTAATAATGATGTGGAGAAATGGTTTGTGAAGTGGAACTCAATGGATTCCTGAGAATATTTGATGTGTAAGTGCGTGGTGGTCAGCATTCAGGTAAAGGGATGTGTCTTTCCAGCTTCCCCGATTATGAAGGGATGAAGCCCTCTATCCTCGTGTGCTGTTCCCTAACCACACTTGCTACCAGTGGCCTAGTGTCAGCGTGAAGCAGGTGCACGCACATGCACACACGTGCACACGTGCACACCCACAGTCCACTCCTCTGGGGCTCTGCTGACAGTCCTCCCGGGAACCCCTCTCCTGTGGTACACACCTGCTTCCCTTGGGGTCCGCTGCCAGCCGAGCTGTGCTGAGGCTCATCCAGTGAGTCCCACCCATGACCCCATTCCCTTTGTGCTTTTATGTCACTTGGGATGCGTGCAAAGGTAAGTGACGAGCATTTTGCTCTCCATTTCCAAGAAGGGGTGAAAAATGAATAAATAGGTGGCAAGACTGACAAGCCATCTGTCCCCAGGGGGTTTGTCTGTAATTAAAAATCACCCAGTTTGAGTTTCACCCAATGCAGCTGCCTGCCCCCTGAAACTTTTACAGAGCGCCTGCGTGCTAATGAGAGCGCCAGTTAATTACTTGCAAAATGATTAAGAAATCATCCTGGGACAATTGATGGGTCTCGGCAGGGAGCCCATCAGACGTCTCCCAGGCCTCCCATCCCGGGAGCGTCTTGCTGGCTGGCAGTCTCCTTCCTGAAGGGTGGCAGTGACTTGGCTGGCAGATGGCAGGCTGGAGCTGCGGGCATGAAAGGCCTGCAGAGGTCAAGGCTACCTCCCCATCCCTGCAGGACCACCCCTGCTTATCCTGTTCCCAGCAAGTTCCAGGGCTGCCAGAGGGCCCCGGCACCTTGCTACGCCTTGGCCGCTTCCTGGGAGGGTGACCCCTGCCACTCCCCACCAGCCCTCCCCACAAGGCTATCTCCTGCTCCGCTGGGTAAGGGCTGCTGTCAGGGGCTCTGGCAGTGAAACAAGGCTATTTCCTGGGCCTGCCCCTTGAGCCTGCTCACAGGGGCCAGAGAGCACAACTCCGGGTAGGGCACCGCCCAGACCTGCCCAGGAACGCCTGCCCACCTGCCCAGAGGCTGGGCTGCATCTGAGCTGTCCAGTGCCTGGAGGTGAAGGGGGAAGGTAAGAGTGAGGAGGGGGCAGCCGCTGGAAGGAGAAAGAGAGCAGGTGGACTGTCGGCTTTGAATTGCATCTGGGGCTCTGCAGAGCTTACTTTGCCTCCTGCTTTGTCCCCATCACAGAGGGAGTGAGGGTCTTCCTGCTCCACTCTGCCCTGGGGCTGGTTGGGGGGCCTTGTCCTCACTCCCCGACAGCAAGGCTCAAAGCCAGGCTCCCGGGAGGGAGACTTCCTGCTACCCCCCTTCTTCCTAAAGACTCCCCTTGTTCTCCGGAGTGGCCCTGAGACTTGGACTTCTCTGGACGTGTCCTCTGCCCTGACCGGCTCTGCAGCCTCTGCTGGATGGAGTTAACAGCCACTCAACACCTGCCCACCGTGTGCTGGGAGGGAGGTGGGTGGAGGGATCCCATCGTCTCCTAGGTGCTAGCCCTGTCCCTCCTTCGCCAGCTGCTCCTGCTATCCTGCGAGGTGACAGGAGCATCCACTGAGATCCAGGCTCTGGGCCGGCGGGGAAGAGCCGAACGGGTCTCAAGCTGCAAGTCAATGACACTCAGCAGGTTTCCTGGGAGACACTCGGCTCTGGGACAACACCAGCAATTCTGGAGAAAATTCAAAGCCACGCGTGCACACGTGCACACACACACACACACACACACACACACACACTCGCACACTCACCTTTCTTTCTAATCAGCATCCCAGCTGACAAGCCCTGACGTGGGCTGATTTAAAACCTGCCCTGTTTGAAGCCATCACTGCAGCAGTTTTCTTTGATTTTGCTTCTAATTATGAAGCCGCTCAGCGGGAGGCCTCCAGCTGTCCTGCTTGCCCTTCCCAGCTCTGAAAGGCTGTGGCTGTCACACGTCCCCACCCATGCCTGCCACTCCAGGGCCCAGGGAACAGAGCGGGGGGGACTTGCCACAGGGAGCCCTCCAGCTCAGGGGAGCACAGTGACACCCCTCCTCCCTGAGCCCGGCTCTGTCCTACATCCCAGCCACAACCTCTAGTCTCCCTGAAGATCGCAGCACGACACAACAGCACAGCCGGCGACACAGCCCTGCCTCCGGGGAGCTCCTGAGAGCTCCGGAAACGCTTGGCGTGCGCCCCTCCTGTCCTGATTCAGGAGCTTGCAGTTTGCAGTGTGTACCAGCCATGATTCGACTTCACCCTCGCAGCAGCTCCACCCGCTCTGCGCAGACAGGACACGGGGCACCAGATCCAGAAGCTGCCAAATAATGAGCAAACCTGAGCTGTTTGGGGTCTAGACTCAGGAGTTCTTCCCTGCCTCCTGCCCCACTGCCGAAGCTCACACCCACGAGCCCACCCCCCAAATTCAGGCTCCAGACCTCCTTTGCTGGGGTGGAAGGGAAAAGGGATCGGCATGTCAGGAGGAGGACTGAAGGCTGCCCAAACAAGGTGATTCTGTATTTTTCTATAATTAACATTTAAATATTTTTTTTAAATTTTGAAATCATTATGGATTCATAGGAAGTTGCAAAGAGTACAGAGAAGTCCCACGGGCCCGTTCTTCAGATTCCACCGATGGTTGTGTCTTATGACATAGGCAGGATGATGAAGACACCGAGTACTCCATCGAAGCCAGGAGCCGGACCCTGGAGTAGCATGCGTGCAGCTCTTCAACATCTAATCACACGTGCTCCCCCCGTGCGGCCTCCACTGGGGTCAGGTTACAGGATGGCTCCCTGCCACCACGCTGACCCTTGGCAACCACTAATCTGGTTTTCCATCTCTATGATTTTCAAGAATGTTATGTTCTTCATGCAGTATGTAACCTTCAGAGGTCGGTTTATTTTTACTCAGCATAATGTCACTGGGATCCAGCCAAACGGTGGTGTGCCTCAGTAGTGTGTGTCTTTTTATTCCAGTAGTGATTTGTGGAGTGGACCGGCCAGGCCAGAATTTGTTCTAAACTTTCTCTTACAGAGGGTCATTTTGGTTTCCAGTTTGGGGCACTTTCGAACAAAGATGCTATAGACGATTGTATACAGGTATCTACACGGACCCAAATTCTCAGTTCTCTGGGATAAATGCCCAAGAGTGCAGTTGCTGGGTTGTATGGTCTGTGTTTGATTAGGTTTTTAGGAACAATACTCCAGGGTGTCTATACCGTTTTACTTTCCCACCAGAAGGGTCTGAGATTCAGATGGTCTCACCAGCATTTTATTCAGGTGTCCTCGCCAGCATCTAGTGCTGTGTGTGTGTGTACACTGTGTTTGGAATGTCAGCTGTCCTAATAGGTGTATAGTGGTCTCTCACTGTGGCCTTAATTTGCATTTCCCCAGTGCCTGGTGATGTTGAACATCTCATGCGCTTTCCTTCCATCTGTATACCCTCTTGATGCTGCTGCTGCTAAGTCTCTTCAGCTGCATCCAACTCTTGTGACCCTATGGACTATATAGCCCACCACTCTCCTCTGTCCATGGTGTTCTCTAGGCAAGAATACTGGAGTGGATTGCCATAGCCTCCTCCAAGGGATCTTCCTGACCCAGGGATCGAACCCGCATCTCTTATGTCTCCTGCATTGGCAGGCAAGTTCTTTACCACTAACGTCACCTGGGAAGCCCGTCCACGCTCTTTAGGGAACGGTTTCTTCACTTCCTTTGCCATTTTTTTATTTGCTTGTTGGTTTTCTTGCTGTTAAATTTTCAGGGTTTTTTGTATATTTTAGAAATGAGTACAGTGTTAGATATTTTACCTCCATCCACTGAAGGGACTTGGCATAGCTTATCTTTTCATTCCCTTGACTATGCCGTTTGCAGAGCACAAGATTTTAGTTTTGATGAGATCTAGCTTTATCAATTTTTTTTATGGGTCATACTTTCTGTGTCATGTCTAAGAACTCTTCACCACGTCTGGAAAATTTTCTCCTATGTGTTCTTCAAAAGGTCTCACAGTTTTACACTTTGCATTTAAATCTATGATCATTTGGATTTGATTTTATGTAAGGTGGTAGGTGTCGGTTGAGGGCTCTTTGCTTTTTATCTGTGGATATCCAAGTGCTCTAGGACCACTGTTTAAGAAACTCTCCTTCCCCATGGAATTGCTTTTGCTTTTTTGTAAAAAAATCAGTTGAGTAATTTGAGAGAGTATATTTCTGGGTTTCCTGTTCTTTTCCTGTCCCCTTCCTCTACCAATACCACACAGTCTTGATTAAGACATAAGTCTTGAAATCGGGTAGGCTGACTCCTCTGGTTCGTTCTTCTCTTTCAAAATTTTTTTAGTTTTTCTAGTTTATCAGACTTTCCGTACAAATTTGAGAATGATCTTATTTATATCTATAGAAAAAACTTCCTAGGATTTTGATAGGAATTGTGCTAAACCTGCATATCAGTTTGGGGAAAATTAATGTCTTTAGTCTGCTGACTATTCCAATCCATGAACATGGTATTTGTCTCCATTTACTCAGATCTTTTAAATTTCCTTCCTCAGCATTTCTGTGGCTTTCAGCATACAGTTTCTGAACGTGTTGTATTAGACTTACCGCTACTTCATTTTTTGAGTAATTATAAACGGCTTTGTATTTTTAATCTCACTTTCCACATATTCACTGCTAGTATTTAAAATAGATTTATTTTTGTACGTTGATCTTGCAGCCTATGACCTTGCTAATTCTAGGAGGTTTTTTCCCTCTTCATGATCTTTTTTTTCCCTTTTAAAGTAGTCGATTCCTTGGGATTCTATATTGACACTTTCATGTTACCTGCATTTAGACCCTGTTTTGTTTCTTCCTTCCCAATGCATACGGCTTGCTGTTACTTTCACTTGCCTCATCTCTCTGGCTAGACCTTTAGTGCCGTGTTGACCAGCAGAAGTGAGAGTGGACATCCTCATCTTATTCTCAGGTATCAGGGGAGGAGGACTCATTCTTCCACCACTAGCTATGATGCTAACTGATGTAGATGTTAGATAAAAGCCTCAGGCCCCTTCCAGGGAAGGCACAGCATCTGCTGGGAAAGCAAATGAAGGGTCTGCCTTAGGGTCAGGTAAGGAGGCCTGGAAGACACCCGGGCTTGGATCTGAGGGAGACAGAGGACCCAGCCAGAAGGCATCAAGTGAGACAGCTCGTTGGTGAGGGTCCTCAGAGTCTTTGAAGGGCCCTGGGGTGGGGAGAGTGCAGGGCACGTGGAGAAATGGAGGGCAGCCAGCAAGGGAGGGTGTGGAAGAAGGCGAGCTTGACAGGCAGGTGAGGCCAGACTCCGCCTCCATCCGAGACCACAGTAAAGGCACAGCTTTATCCCAAGGACAGCGAGTGGGACAGGGCACAGAGCAGCAGCGGTCAGATCAGCTCACAGGTCACTGCCATTTCCAAGGTCAAAGGCAAAGGTGGCTCAGGACATGGCAGTGAGCGGTGGGAAGAAGACTGGGTATAAAGCCATTTAAAGGGTAAAGTCCACAAGCTGTGATGGATCAGAAGTTGGAGTGACAGCTAGGGAGGTGCCGTGAGCCTGCTCTTTTGATCAGTGCCCTGTTTCCTGGGAAGGTGGCATGTTAACCGTGGTGAGGAGCTTCTGGACCCAGCACCCTCCTCATTCACAGCACCCACACGCCAAGCCCCGAATGGCACAGCACTCTGCAGCCTGGAGTGTTCTGGATGGCCATCACCCCTGGCCATCCTGCTCACACTCCTCAGGGGCCCCCACAGCCAGCCTCCCTCCCCCCACCGCCGGCCCCAGCCCCTGACCTTTCGGGAAGTGGTTGTGCTCTCAGGGTTCCCTGAGCCAGTTCCACTGGGG